>NW_010449875.1:0-3975 GCF_000710305.1 Buceros rhinoceros silvestris | reverse complement strand
CTCTCAACCTCACAAGGGCATGCAAGCTCTTGGAGAATTAACGTTTTTTCACCTAACAGAATTTTTTATTTTCCAAACTGTGTTTATTTATTCTTTTCATTGGAGGTGTATGTCCATGAAAATCATATCCATGTAATCAGAAGCACATCGGAAATTCTCAGAGCATGTCAATGAAGAAATAAATTTCATAAAGCCAACAAGCTCTAGAAAGTAATGCTAGACTGTTTATGGTGATCTCAGTAGATCATGGCAAGAGCTGCAGACAGATAATAACATTATAAAGAGTTTATTATCCATAGCAAGTATCTCCTAAACTAGGCTACAAATGTGTTGACTAAAGCAATTCTATCTTTCTCAAACTCATTATTGCTGAAGTTCTAGTATGCTTAATGAGACTTCCTCCACCCTTCTTTGATAACAGGAGTGACTCTGCAGTCCAGCTTTATGATGCATTACAACACTGCATAACTTTGTACTATCAGAGTTATTTTAGAGTATTAAAGAATCTCAGCTCATAATGTGGAAAACAAATTCTAAAGCTGTGGTATAATAAAACTGAAACCTTCCTATGTTCCTTATATCTGCCTCTGAGGAAACATACCACGGTTCTCTCTTAACACAGGCAGACTTGATTGTATGTGCAGAGATCTGCTAAGAAAGCATACTTTAAATGTTATTTCTGTTACTTGGAAATGTATGTTGGAGTAAATAACTGCTTGTGCTATTCATGCTGAATAATTTAGTCAATATGAATAATGTAGCACCAAGCTTTACCAAGGCAAAGAAAAAATTGAGTCTTTTTTTTGTAACTCTAAATACTGATTATGGAAATATTTTGAAATTTCCTCTGCAGCCGTGCCTCACGGCATGGATTTTTTTCAAAGAATCCTTCAACTTCAAACCCCGTTTCTATCATACACAGTTATTTTAAAGATAATGTCTTCAATGCTTACTCATACAAAGTACTTTAAAAGTAACCTCTAAAGTTGAAAAAGTATGATTAAAAAATGGTTTTCTGCAAGAGCAATAGTGACCTTCAAAAGGAGTTGGAAGAAGAAAATTCACATCTCATTTAGTTTTATTATTTTAGTTGATTTTGTTTACTCCTGAGGTACCTAGGAATCCCAAACTTAGACTGTCTTCAGAAACAGTCTAAGATTCTCAGTGAAACATACCAGATTAGAACTGTTCATCTAGTTTTCAGAAGTTACTGTTCATGAAGGCAATTGTCTCCTATATCCTCTGATTTAGGATTAGAGACAGAAAATGGGCAGGGTATCCCAGTCTCAACTCAGAACCAGGGCACTAGTGTTACTGCCCGTTGCCTTCCACCTGCAGAGACACCTTGCAGCTGGTAGAAGTTAAAAGTGGTAGGTTGCATTGGGCAGATAAGGACGTGAAGAAAGAGGATGAAAGAAGAGATGCTAGTCTCCATAATAATTGCTCTTTACACTGCTTAGGAGGCAGAAATGTTTCCCTGCAACAAGAAGAATGAAAATTTTCAGACTTATTTTCATAAGAAAATAGACACATTCACAGGAAAGCCATTCATTTCTTTGGTGAATAAGAAATTGCAGAAAGAAAATAGCTGTGTAATACACAAGAAAATGTTAGCACAGAACCCAAAACAGCTTTTATGATTACGTGTCTATGATTCTACATATCCCAGACCTCCTACTCCAGAGGTAATATAGCTTCTGTGTAAGTATGTTATGTAAGTATAGTTAAGCATTATTTAAATTATTTTATTTTACAACATAGTTTGCATATTTACATACATAATTTTTACATCTCTTGCATCTGACAGGGAGAAAATAATAAAAGTTACTCTGGAGTGTGTAAAATAAAACCCAGTGTAAAATTATGTTTAATTGTTATCAACAAGAACATAATTTTATCTTATGTCCCTGAAAATGGAACATGTAGAAAGGGGAGCATAGCTGTATTACATGCTATTTTACACAATATCCCGATTACAGTATTATTTCACCAATGTGCTTTTTCTTCAAAGGTCCATTTACTTTTGAAGAAAGTTTTGTATGCTATACCCTGGGGGAAACAAAAAAAGTAACCTAATAGTAATTATTAGTTCTGGTAACTACTTTTTTTATTGGGTTTTTTTGACATCTTGTAGTTTAAAAGGTTGGTAGTTAAATCTAAGTAGAAAACAGAAAAATGCTATGACTCAGAAAAGTAATGAAGCCTGATTACATTTTATAAAAGGCAAATTCTGAAAACTACAGTTTAGCTTCAGATTGGTCTCTGACTTGATCAATAAGGAAACGGCAAGGTTTTGAATGTTTAAGAATATTTGTTTTTCAGAGGGTATCTTTTCCTAAGAACGATTATTAAAAACAAAACTTCTTCATCAAAGCGAGGGTTTAGTTTTATTTTTATTGATTTGATTTACTTCATATGTTTTACCTTTTTATGTTGCTTTTACTTTAATATGTTTTATGGCTCACCTTTTTGCGGTAATGTATGTCAAATGGACTGTGTTAAGGTGAAGGATGAATATTAGAAAACAGTCTTGATAAATTAACACATAATGACTTTTTCTCCTAATTTACCTTCTAATAGCATTTTTTTTTATTTAAAGACCTTTTCCACTTTTATTAACTCAACCATCAAGAAGCTATAATAAAGAGCTTTTACTCTTTATTGCAGAATTATTATTTTCATATCACTTTCTGGAATAAATGTCCATTTCACTAACGATCCGGTTCACAAAGAGGCTTGCTTTTTGCCAACATTTCACTCAAACATATGTACTCTTATAGGAGAGCAGAGGGAGACATTAAACGCAAATAAACTGTGCAGTAAACATCATACAGGCAGTAGGGATTTTGTAGATGAAGGAGGAAAGTGTGGCTTATATAAAAATATAAGATTAAAAAATTAGATTTTGCATGTAGGATAATCACACAAAAAACTGCATTCTGAAAAGATCAGGTTTAAAACTGCTGTACCACACAGTGGTAATTCATGCCAGACCACACGTAGGTTATGAAAACCTCCTGAGTCATCTGCTTAAAGCTCAGATACACTGCCAGACAGAAGTCTGTTCAAGGCTAATGACTGCTGCCCTGTGTATCAGCTGTAATTGCACCCAATCATCAAGTCATCAGCAGTGTAATTATGTAAATAGTGAAAACAAAAATGTTTAATTGTATAAAAAAGATCTCTAAGATTTTTATATTTACATATTGAAAACTCCTCAAGGTATAATATTTCAACTTGAAGATTACACTTTCATAAAAAGTTTTCCACTTACTTATTTGGAGTAATAAATATGTATAAATACGTTCTTATTAATGTTAATATATGGGAAGAATACAGAACTTTGCCCACTGTTGACAGGAACAGTGAATATGTTTATCTGCAGTAATTAATTTGCAGATGCCTGTATTTTTCCTGATATTCATACAACGCTACTGACAATAAATTTTGTGTACTGTAAAGACTGACAGACCTTAAAGAACCTTCCTGTTACTGGTACCTCAAAGAAAAATGCGTGGGTTCTAGTTTTCCAGAAGGATTCGAAACCACATTTGTAATTTGTAATTTGGTTTTGCAATGGGATGCAGACTTTCAAAAAGGGTAAGTACCACTTGCTATCGTAAAACCCAGTTCATCAATCACTGAAGGATACTCAAGTTAAAAATATGGCTGCTCACTGTGGTGTGAGTCTCTAAGAAATTCCAACACGCTGCTTTACTTCTTATATATTTATCCAAATGTATTGCATTCTTCCAGAAATTTCTTCCCAGGCTGTGAAAGCACACATGTATGCTGCTGTCGGAATACACGGTAAAACTCTACCCCCAGTGTGTGCCCAGTGTCCTGACTCTATCTTCTCTGTATACGTTTGTTCTGCAAAGTCCCACATTGTCAGGAAGGCAATACTGCACACAGCAGTGGCATAACCACTGTTACATGGCTGGGCACCTGTCCTGGGTTCAACATGGAGGAACC
>NW_010449874.1:0-5556 GCF_000710305.1 Buceros rhinoceros silvestris | reverse complement strand
ACTTTTCTGTAACCACTTGAGAATGGGTTTTCCAGCGGGCTAATTAAAGTCCTCCTGTGACATCCCATTCTCTCAGCAAACCTCTGTCTGGCTGTGTGATGATTTGATGCTGTCACTGGGAGGATGGGTTTGGATTGTATGGACTGCATGGCATAATCATGGGCTGCTTTGATGTTTGCCTGGTTTTGCTAGAATGTCCCCGTACTGGTTGGCTTTTAGAGCATGTCAGACAGCAAAGTAATGGAAAACTGATAGCAGAGAAATTTAATAAAGTCGAAAGAAAGAAAATGCCATGCCTGTGACTACCCAAAAAGAAAGACATGACGAAAATGCAGTGTATTAATGAGGACTGAAGCAATCTTCCTCATTCATTTTTGAACTGGTCTCTGCAAACTCCTGTTCATTCTGCCTTTCTGCAGATAACTCCATTAATTTAATTGAGCTTTGAGGTATCCCCGGGTAGAAAGAATGATATTTCTTTTTCTTCATTAAATTATCATTATTCTTTAAATACTGGGATCCATTTTGGGGTAAGGAAGGCAGAATTTATACAGGAAATCATGGGATCTTATTTTGTATGTACAGTTAGTTCCTTCAGTGTGTTGCGTTTCCCTTAATATGCTAAAATTTAAGCTGGAGGTCACAAATAAAAACTAAGATTTTTTTTTCTTTTTTCAAGTATGCCCTAATTGTCAGCTGTCATGGTTTAGGTGCTGCCAGCAATTAAATTCCATGCAGCCTCTTGTTCACTCCTACCCCACCCTGGTGGGATGGGGGAGGAGAAAATATAACAAAAGGCTTGAGATCGAGACAAGGAGAGGATCACTCACCAGTTACGGGAATGAGGGCAAAACAGGCTCAACTTGGGTAAAAAACCCTGTCAATTTAATTTGACCAGCAACAGCAGTGCTGATTTATCAGTAAATCAGAGCAGGATAATAACATCGGGTCTTCTGTTTGTGGTAGCAGGTTGGTCCTTTGGGGAGAGGAGAGGTCGTTAGTCCGTTGGCGAGAGCTTTTTAAAAGCCCTGGTTTCACTGGTTAGTCCTCGTGACCTGGTGAGGTGTATTTGTGTGGCAGTCGTGGATGTTCGATGGGGCGGTTTACCAGTGTACAACTGACGCTTTGAAGTCTTGGGCAGGCTCTGCTTATGTTTCCAACATCTGTATGATGGACAGAAATGACGTGCAGCTGGACCCAAAAACTCACTTCGGTTTCTCAGTAGCATAGCCCTGTTCTTTTTGAGAATGGTATTACACCTACTGAAATACACTGTATGTGAAGAAAACCTGATTTCCTGCAGGAATGAGTCGGTTTGGGAGACTGTCTCATGGATCACTTCTACGGTTTTCCCTTTCTGTCCTTTCTTCACAGTCTAAACAATAAGTCTTTTTATCCACAGGCAGTTTGTGTTGCTTCCTCACAGCCCCTGTTCTGGGGATTGCTTTTTACAGGGTTTTATACTGCACTAAAAATGAAGATAAAATAAACTGCCCAGATGGGGCTTTAAAGATTTGGACCGTGGAGATGTACAATCTACACACGCTGTGAATGGTTTCTGATAGTCCTGCAGCATTATGAGAGAAGTGCACTTTTCTTTGTGCTTCTTTTCTACCTTGGAAGCCAAGTACAACAGAAAAAGCTGTTTTTACCCTTGTCAGAGTTGCTTTTTTTTTGAAACAAGTCCAGGCTTATGAGAAAGGTGCAGGTGAAGAAAGCCTGACAGCACAGGCTTAGGCTGTAGATAGGACCTCCCAGTCCAGACAGCCAAGAAATTACTGTGATTCCTGTCTTGGGTTGTTTCATCCTCACGTCTGCTGACGTGATACTGAAGGGGTGTATCTGAGAACGGTGTCTGTAATGGTTCAGACAGAACCGCCTGGAAACATCTCAACATTTTCATTCTGGGTCCTAGAGTTGCTTGATAGTGATTTTTAGTTGGTCATTTAAAGATTGAGGCTGGCATATTGTCATTACTAAGCCTCTGCTCTGACAAGCTCTGTATGTATGTTTAAGCTTTGAATGGAGGCTTAAGATGTCACCTTATATAATACTTCCTGACTGATAAAAATCTGAAATCTCACGATTGTCATAAAGTTGTATGCTAAATTTCTCGATAGTCAGTTAGTTTGCAAAAAGAGAGGGAGCCGTGGTGCGCTCCAGCAGGATCCTGGTTTAGGTTGTGGGGGACCAGGACTCCGGAGCAGCGCACCCGTGTCCATCAGCCAGGACAGGATCAAGATGCACGTCCAAAAACTGGGCCTGTAGGTCATGTAATTCACATTGTGGGTGCAGGGTGATATTCCTTTCAAAATACAAACCTGAGCCTTATGTTTTGCTACAAACCTGAACTGTGTAACTCTTCAAAAGCCATTTAATTTACATTAGTTGATTTCTTAATGCAAGAAAATGCCCTTTCCTGTATTCTCCTAAGTACTAAATACCTTGGCTTTGCTTGCCAGTCAGTCCATGAGTGGTTTAAGTACAGCACGTGTTTGAAACAAGGATAACAGTAAAAAAATGCAGATTTTATTAATTGTGTGTCAGGTCATACATTGAAAACCCTGGAACCTGTAGCCTAAGTTCAAACTGTTGAAAGTTGTGTATAAAATCACACAGGCGCTGAGTTATAACTTAAAAGCTGAAGATGCTGTTAGTTTCAAAAAGGCCTGTAGGTTCAGTGCCAGTGTTAACATAGAGGTGTTAGGATGGGCATGTTGCTCAAGGGAATAATCTAGAAGAGATTTTAATGTCCTTCAATAAACTATTCTCAGCTACATTCACAAATACTTGAGCAGTAACTAATAAATACGATAATATTGATTGACTAAGTTCGTAGGTGACTTTTTCAGCGATTACCACTACATCTATGCTCGATTATTTGACGGGCTGCCATGGGCAGAGGCTTTCGGAAGCCGCATTCACCCGGCTCTTATTCCAGCGCTGATTTAGAGGAGACTGAAATAATCTTTTGCAAGTTTATTTTACAGTCTGGTCAAAAGGTTGAGAGATAAAGCTTAAACTGATACTGTCCAAGTGAGTGAAGGCGTTAGGTGGAATATAAAACTTTATTTGATAGACATACCTAAAAAAGGGGAAAGAAATGTCATTTGAAGCCAGAAAGCTTGCCAATAAAATTTCTAGCGTGCCAAGGCTCTTTGCTGAATGTTCAGCTAGTGTGCAGGAGTGTGAGGAATAGGAGCTTTTTCTACTCATGTTGCCTCACCTGAGCCCTCCCTTCGGCGCTTTCTGGAGGACTCTGGGTTTATGGAGACTATCAGCACTGGCTGGGAATCATCTGATGTGCCGCGCTGCTTCCAGGCTGGTGTGTGTCTTGGATTAGAGGAGCCGCATTGGCAGATGGGTTTTGCTGGGGGAGAACTGCAGAGGTCTTGGGATTCATAACTCTGGTTCGCTTCATGAGCCCAGTGCTCCTGCGCTACAGAGCGATGCAAGTGGAGAAAACGGAGAAATTTACTGCCCTGCTGTTTCGAAGTATCTGTTTTATGAGTGCGCGAGGTGGTAAATTCTCCCCCATTCCCTTCCTGCTTCTCTTCCCCGGCTGTCCCAGTGATTTGTGAGAATTAATTATTTTTTAAGTTATCTTTTAAAAAAAGTAATTTTAACTTGACAGCCTTCCTGTCAAGCACAGTTGGGCAGAAGGGACCACACAAGGCTCTCACTGCTACTGAACAGAACAGAACAGATGAAAGTGGGGAGTTAGAAATCCTGTGTGTTAAAGACCTTGGGGTTTTGCATTGTTGTTTTTCCTGAAGATTTATTTTTTAAATAAACTTTCTGACTAGAGCAGAGTTCCAATGTCAAAGCCTGATTTTTTCCCCCCTCAAAATTCCTTTGAAATAGTAAGCAGTGTTCTACTTGCCTGTTAATCTTAGCCAGGGTCTTCTACAGAAGAAAAGATACACAAGAAATGCAGTCTAACTGAATAAAGGTGACAGCATCTTCTGCAGCAAATGTGGCACACTTTTAGACAAAAGGCTTTCAAGTTTGCTGTGTCCCATGGGAGGGAAGGACCCGAGGGAACCATTGTTAGATGAGAAAAGGAGTATCCAAATTCTCACTGCAGGAAAAAATCAGGATAGCAAAGAAAGTCTATTCTATATGTTTTTGAAAAAGTTGTTTTTCTGTTGATTGTAGGTTGATGTGATCAGCGTTTTATGTCATAGCGGCACTAAAAGATGTCCCCAAGCGACCATCTAATTAGGGACCCTCTCCTACTGCGTTCCAGGATCCCTAATTAAATGTCAGGCTGTGTTCAAAGACTTTAAGGGATTGACCACTATTGGTTTATGTTAACATGGTGACATTGGTTGTGTTGATAAAGATATTCTCTTCAATGAACCCTTCACTTGTTTAGTTTTCATTTACTGTATAGGAGCCAGTTTCCTGACACATGGATAGAAAACACTCTATAAATATCTTTGGCCTTTGGAAATAAGAGACTCTTTTTTTGCAGTTTATATATCCTCAAAGTATTTACTGAAGCAGAAGCGCCTCCATTTTGGAGTGTGCTGCTCGTCGCACATCTCCCTTCCCGTTTAACAAGATATTAAAAAGATAGCCTTCAGGGCAGGCAGTGAAATGTCACAGCAGAAAGGTCACCGAAAGAGCAGGAAGATGGCCTTTGAAGAGCTAATTCTGCAGGAAATAGAGAAGAGAAAAATTTGCTTTCTAGCATTTCATTTCAAGAATAAGAGCTTTGCTTCTTTCTCCCCCCCTTTCTGTGAACCCAGCATTGCCAATTCCCTCCCCGCCCCGCATGGCTCTGGCAACTGCTCTGTCTTTATGGTTTTAGGACACTTTTCTTAATGTTCTGGGTGTGTTGTAGGGGCCCAGAGTGCTGTGAATTAAAGTTGTGCCTATTGCGTCTGATTTTGCGTTGTGCTTCAAAGGCCTATTTTAGCTTGTGGAAAAATTAATAGGCCTCTGTTTTCTTAAAATGTCATCACTTTTTATAGCTTTGGGATACACTTCCGTGTCTGATCATGTTAGCAAGAGAATGAGTCTTTATAAGTCTGAAATAAAGGAATGTCACCAAGGACCGTATGTGTAACTGGGGTTGGCTGGAGTTTTAAGACTGATGGTGGCTGCTTTGCCTACACAAATCCTTTCTCCTTAATAACGAGTGCTTGTTCCATGGTGTTGTTAATCCCTCAGTTTGAACGAAAGTCATCACACTTCTTTGTGTATGAGTACAGGAAAGCAGGTAGTGCACAGGAAAAGGAATTGCATCCGTGCTTTGCCCTTTTTCAATTGCTTCAGTACACCCAAGCAATTTAAGGATGTTATTGGTGCTGCCACAGAATCAGTTGTTGAGAACTGCAAGTCCAATTTTAGTCCCGAAGTTCAAAGAATCACAGAATGCTCTGGGTTGGAAGGAAGTCTTCTAGGTGACTAGAGGTCACCTAGTCCAACGCCCCTGCAGGGACATCTTCAACTTGATCGGGTTGCCCAAAGTCCCATCCAAACTGGACTTGAACGTTTCCAGGGATGGGGCATTTGTGACCTCTTCAGGCAACCTGTGCCAGTGTTTCA
>NW_010449873.1:0-6214 GCF_000710305.1 Buceros rhinoceros silvestris | reverse complement strand
GGGACCCTACCAACCAATTTCCTAAAGAGGTATATACGTATCTGTGTTGCTCTTAGTGTTAAAAGAACAATGGTATTATTTCCTGCCTCTTCATCTACTCTCCAGGCCTGAAAGCAGCAGAATGGATTCTCTAATTAACCACAAAATGGAGAGTTCAAGAAGAAATGAAATCACCAGTGGCAAACTTACTGGTGTTTAAAAAGGAAAAACTGAAGGCAGAGTAAGGCAACTTTTTAAGGTCTCACGACTGAGCTTGCATAGTTTCCATGTACACACTGCAGTATACTTGAAGTCTTTCGAGAATAAAATAGCGATGAAAATCTGGTGAGAAAAATCAGACTTTCTCAATAAATTGTAATGGTTCCTGAACTAAAGAAGATGAAAATTCACATGTTCATTTTATGTCTAAATACCCAAAAGCTCATATCAGAGCACACGTAGAAACAAAATTCAGCTAGATTTAATTTCAAAAATATTTCCATTAAAATCATTAGTGGAGGTGTGGATCAGTCCTTTTCTGTATCTACTCAACTCTCCGCATGCATGATGTATAATTATTTCCTCATGGTATCTCAGTAGAATTGCAGAGTAATTATTCATCCCAAATATTTCCTTCAACAATAGCTTATGAACATTTATTTTAAAAAATAATCAGTTTCAGTATTGGAACCTGCTAGGAAATATAAATATCATAATTCTGTGGAACTGTATGTCCATTATCTAAAAGAAAACAAGAAATAGTTTTGTCTGAATCTTGTTTAAGAAAAAAATAACAGTTAATTCCTTAAAGAATTATTTTCTATGAGCAAAGAATGGAAAACAAGACCCTTTTACACTACAGTAAACCTAAGTAATACTTCGAAGTTAGGCATCAAGACATGTGCTGTTATAAAAAATGTAGCACTACTCTAGCATGAATTAAAAAAATGTTTTCTATGAAGAGTAAATGTTTCAAAAAATGCAATATTGATTTGCATGGAAATGTAAAAAAAGTTTTGTGTTTGTACCATTCCTGAACTTCCTAGTAACCAGTTATGAGATAGATGCATAATTGTAAAGGCTATAAAATATATTTTGGTGTCAAAAATTGCAAGAATAGTTACATTTAAAATAAAAAAGACAAGATTCTTATAACTTTGTTTACATGCTTTTAGACTTAGAAAATATACAGAATTGACTTCTGTATGTTCAGCAAATTCTGTCTTAAGGAAAGAAATAATTTGACCTGCTGCTTTCATTTTGTGAACTTACAGCCCACCTGTAAATGACAGAAATCATTAAAACTGATAGCGTTGTTGTCAGGTAACGGAAATAAGTCTTATCATTCAGACGAATGAGTGCAATGAATGTTTTCTGTCCCATACGTCCTGTAAAATTGGCACCAATGCCCATGAAGAGAGACTTAGTACGACGATCAAATCAACTTATCATCTCAGTATAGCTGAATCAGAATTAACATCAGTGACGGAGCCAGCAGAGCAGGAAAGGCACAGACTTTGGCACTAAAAAAACCAAATCCATGTAATATTTTCCTCTGTCCTTGGACTCTCTTTTTCAGCACTAGGGGCCATTTCCAGCAATGCAGGTTGAAGGTGGAACATTGACTCAGGAGCAAAGGAAAATATTTCTTCTTCCGTCTATTCCGTTCTTTTTTCTTTGGGTGTTTTTGTTGTTCCTTTCCCATATGCAAGGGATATTGAAAGCAAGGAATATTTTCTGTTGCCTTCACTTTTTATTTGCTTTGGTTGGAAATAAAATAAGAAGGGCAGGTTAGTGAAGATAAGCAAGCTAGTCTGTCTCATTTAGAATGAAATTAATTTTAGTATGGAAAAATTATTAACTTTGCATGTGAGCAAGAAAGATTCTTGGGTCTGCCTGTGTGACATTATATGTCTCTTATTTTGGGAGAGTCCAGTGAGTAAAGAAAGCTTCATCTTAGGAACCTCTTTTTTCAGAATTGGCTTTACATTTTTGAAGCGTAGATTACAGATGAATGCAACGTCCTGTTAGTAAACATGCTAAAACCATTAAGGTCAAAGAATAGGAATTGAAAAAAATCACTTTGTCTGCAAAAAATGGATGGAAATCACGTCCAAAATCAGAATGTAACCTGTCACCATGTCATATCATAGAGCTTCACTAAATCAAAACAATACAAAGCTCTTCAGACTTACCTGACTTTTGTTCCTACTCACAGTCTGTGATCATTATTTTTCCTTATGTATTCTTGAGAAAAAGAAGTCCTGCACTGATATTTTTTCTTCCTAAGTGATGACCTCAGAGCTATTCTGACACCATTTTTTTCTTCCTATGATGCTATCATCCCTCTTACCTTTCCAGCGGGCACCTCTGCGGAAGAAATATCTGTTTTTCTGGCTTAAGCTGTTAAACTGTTGAAGTTAATAGCAGCTCTGTGTGTCATTTGTAGCTCTCTGGGGAGATTTATTTGCTACCACTTTTTATGCACTAAGAACTGTAATAATTTGACAAATGTTGCAACAAAACTATGTAGCAGCAAATGATAAAATTTACTGACAGGTGTATGTTCTTCGTGGGATTTATCAAGTGTCTGAATGAAGATTCTCTATAAATTATGAATATTGCCATGCTTTTAAATTCTTCCAGAACCAAAATCTAAAACACAAAAAATATCAGGAAAACAATGAACCTTAACCAAAGAGCATTATTTTTTTCCAGAAAACATAGATCTTAGATATAGTTGTCTGCATACTGTACAACAAGGAACATTACCTATCAATTCTCAGTGTGCAAGCAAATTCTTCCACGTTATCTCAGCGGCTCCAGATTAAAAGCAGGTAACACAGCTGTGGCCTGAACCTTTGGTATTGCATCTCACGCAGAGGAAATCTGACTGGCCAAGTGCGAACAATATACACAGTAAAGTAGGACAAGGCAGTATCAGGAAAAATAGGGCATCCTAGAAATTAAGACCACTTAAGATTGCAAGATACATATGGAAGAAAAAGGGGAAAGAAGGTTTTGTATGTGTCTTATGGTAGGGTGGTTTTTTTGTTTGTGTGATTGACCGATTTTTTTTTCCATTGAGTAATACTTACCAGAAATGTTATTGCTTGAGTTACGAATGTCATAGAATTACACATAGAGAAACACAGAGTAACACCCATTCAGGTAAAGAGGTTTTTAAAAAGTGCATATTTTCTTAAAGACTTGTCTTTTCCATTATGAAAGTAGGATAATTGCCAAAGGATGAAAGCTTAAGTTAAAAGACCTCAAAATAAGGCAAAGTAATGTCGCTCTTTAAAAAATGTTTTTTGTAAAGCATTTCCTGTCTATTTAAAAATAGGAAGTTACTAATGATGGAAGTTTTATTAGTATTCATCTCAATAATCCACTATTGGGACTATAAGCTAAGACTTGTTGCAACCTCAAAATGGCTTGATTAAAAACATTCGTAAAAACTAACACCCAACCCGTACATCTAAATATTTTTCATCAGACTAAAAAAGAAAATTCTTGGTATTGTCCTATGGCACACTCTAAACACAGTCAAATGTTGAAATTACTGTTAAACAGGATTGTTTGGTGACCAGCCACGCTGTCATCTTTCCCCAAATACAGCCTTGCCACTGACTGTCAGCAGCAAGTATGAAAGCCTTTCCTGAGTCCAGGCACCTTCTGCTCCTTGACTAATAACGCTTCACAATGTTTAATGCCTCTTGAGTGGTCTCATAGTCGTTATTCCATTTCCAAGGCTGTGAAGGTATGCATACAGGTAGAGAATTCTGACCTATGGTTCCACCAACAAGATACTACATGAGAAAAGTCCGGGCGCTACAGGTAACAAAAGAAGAGCAAAGTACTTGTATATACCCTGACCTGTGGTATCTCTACCAAGACAGCAGTTTGAGAATAATGCACACAAAAGAAAGATGGTGTTACTTCATCAAAATTGTGACCAAGAAAGAAAGGTGAAGGATGGACTGTGGAGCAGGACATTAAAGCTGTTGTTCTGATGGTGTTCCCAAGTGAATAACTGATGTCCGGGGTCAGGGCCCTTGGATGCTTTCCCCAGAGCTGCCAAGAGAGCACCCCAAGGGTCAGGAACGGACATCCAGACATCCTAGCGGAGGCAGTGGCTTAGTTCTTCAGCCCATCAGGCTTCAAAATCTTAGGGAGCAAAAGCAATAAAGGCATTTTGAACAGACAAAATACTCCACATCACTCTGTATCTGTGTACACAGTGTCTGGGAGACTCCCGTGTTTCAAACAGACATGAAGGGGCCTTATCTGAACTCTAAGGTTACCAAAAGCAATTTAACTCTGCTAGCATGGCATCAACCTGAGTTAAATTTGCTCTGCTCTAAAGAAACTCAGAAAGACTACCAAAGGCATGACCTGATCAGAGTAAATTTTACAGTGGAGGACCTCTTAGTGTCCACCATTTGAAAGGAAAAAGAGCAATAATTCCCTCACACAATAATGCAGATTTCCTCTATCAGTAGCTTTTATATTCTTTCAATTTTGCTTTTTGTGGCTAACTGCTTATATTGCTTAAGTTAAAGTGCAGTTGAAAATAAAAGGAACTATTATGTTTTTTTTTCTAAAAGGTCAAGAGAAGTTCTTCATTGTTCCAGAATAAGGGGTACCATCTGACATCAGTTTTTTACTTTGATGTAATGATGGATAAGTGATCTTTATGAAGCTACATGTTCTGTGGTGTTCAGAGCAGTTAATAAACTTTTAATATTAAATATGAGGTTCATTTTGAGTATGAAAGGGAAATATGAAGTAGTCACAATCTTAAAAGCTTTGCCAGACTCGGCGAGAGGGTCTTTATAGCGGTATTTCATAACCAAAACTTGCAGAAGGGTTATCCATGGGCTCTATCTATCTCTCCAAGATAAAAATATTGAGATAAGCAGGGACAATGCATAAAAGGGTAATCGGATAATTGATTATGAGCTGTAAGGCTTTGCAAATATTGTAGAAACAATATGACAAAAAAAAAACCTCACTCCTTTAACAGCTGATGCTTTCTAATATGTTAGTGGTCTGGCTATGTGACAATGAGGGGTTCCTTTAGGGCACTTCTACCACTGACTACAATAATATGCAATTTTTTACTAACTGAAGACAGGGCTGCATAGACTCCTGAGAAAATACCACGGAGTAATAAAAAATGCTTATTGAGAAATTTTAATCAGCTAAAGTCTCCATATTCTAAGTACAGCCTATTTTCCTATTTGAGCGCATATATTCAGATATTAATGAAAGTCTGTCACAAGGTTCAGCACGTACCAGAATTGAATGGGACTAAATTGAACAGGAGACGGGATCAGAATTTTTAGATTAGCAGGGAAAAACTGTATATCTTATTACAGAGAAAAACTGCATATCTTATTACAGAGAAAGCTAAGGCTAAACGTAAAAAACCTGCCGACCCTGCAAGTAAGTTGTTGGCACAGATTTAATAATATGGCCATCATGAAATCAGTACTAAACACATCCCAGCATATATATATTTAAATGAGGTTTTTTTAATTATTACCCAGATATGGTTTTCAATTTAATATATTGCTGAATATAAAATAGAAGTTTAAAAAATTAGAATCTCTTTTTCATAGTCAATAATGGAATGTATACCGTACCTCAGGAGTCACAATCCAATTAAACAAGGGAAAAGAAAATAAATAAGGATTCCATGTTACAAAGGACACAGAAAAACTCAACCAGAATAAAGTAATGAGGATAATCACGATTTGCTTATACTCATCTCTAGCAAGTGAAAGTTACCTACTGAGAATATAAATAAGGCAAATCAAATACCTCAAGATGTATCTGAAGAAATTCTTTTCTTATCAGATAATTAACTTAGGTTTTGTGATGAGAATGTTAATGAATCCATTTGTAATGTGGATAGCAATAATAAAGATAAAGTGACTCTGTTGGAAAAATACATCCCATTCTTTGGCAAAGCCTAATCAGCAATTAAAGTGACAAGGAAAGAAAAGGTAATGAAAAGTCAGATATCTCACTTACTAACAGAAACCTACAACCTTGAAAGCAAACTTTGATAATACCAATACTGAGGTGCTAAGAGGCAGAGTTAACTGTTTGAACTCAAACTTATTTCTCCAACTCAAAGGTAAAGTAATGCTTTTAGAATGTGATCCTGCAATTTTTGTCAAGAGTTACCTTCTACACAAGCATATATTCAACATCAACTTTTTTT
>NW_010449872.1:0-5687 GCF_000710305.1 Buceros rhinoceros silvestris | reverse complement strand
CCCTACCAACCAATTGTCACCTCACTTCAACTTCTACATAAATTAAAGACAGGCAGTAGAATTGTTATGTACTGTTCGTCCATTTTTTGTTGTTGTTGTTTGTCTTTTGCTGAAATTTTTGGCACTCGTGAGAGGATAGCAAATGATATGAATGGAATTCTGTTGATGGTGGAAAATCTTTATCAAGTAGGAAGACTTTATATCATTTCCTGGCTATGGTCAAACTTCCATCCCAATCTTTTCTGGCTTCTTGTCTTCACACTCTGATGCCCTCAAAACAAGCCTTGAGGGCACTGATCTCCATTGGTCTGAGACATTTTCCAGACACCCACAGTTCCGTTTCTGTGCAAATTCCTGATGACCTTGATATGACCAACATGCCATCTCCATAAGAGGGACTCAGATTCCAGAGGATTTAGTCCTATTCTATTTTAAGTACATAATGAAAGCATAATTCAGGGGATCAAAGCTGCATGCTGAAGTTCCTTTTGTAGTCAATGGAGAGAAACTGCTGCCAGTGAAAGTCAGTTTAAAACGCTTAAATCCAAAGGTCAAAATTAGACAGTATGAATATCTCCATAAGTACTCCTACCTAATATTTGAAGTGACCCAGCTAAGCAGAGGTGCTCTGAAAATGCTACACACTTTATTTCTGAATATAATGATGTTTCCACTGCTTTTAATGGTCAAGGTATGGCTTAGTTTTCTTAGAGTAGTCCAGTGGTTACTGTAGAAGTGGGAAGAGGTAGATCTGATTTAAATTACCTTAAGGTAATTTCTTAGTCCTGGGATTACCTTAGCCTCCCTACCTGCTATTGCTGAATTGCTGTGCAAATCACAAGCAAGGCTGACTGAGTGTGGATGAAAGGGACTCCTTACCATCATGGCAAGAACATGGTCAAGAGGGTACCAGACCTGTGCCCAGGCTAAGCCATCTCCTTGCATTCCCACTCTGAAATAGGCCGTGCCTTGATGAAGTCAGAAGCAGGAGATCCTTTCAGCCCCAAACTGCACAGGCGGCTCCAGCTTGCAAGTGATTTTGATGATTTGAAGAGAAAACCCAAAAATTTTGCATTTGTCTCTGTAAAATTTTCTGGGGACTTGTAAAATCATGGGAGAAGGAGAAGTTGTTGCTGGCTGATGTAGCTGGTCTAGTGGGCTGCGTCCCTGTATTCAGAGCCAAGCCTGCTCTGGAGTCAAAGCCAGACTCATGCAGGACACCTGGGGCCCCCTTTGATAGGTGAGGTGTTGCTGGAGCAGGGAGTGCAGTCTCCTGGAAGTCTGGTGAATAACCAAGTGAAAGTATACTATAAATTGCTTTAAGAGGCAAGAATTTGATTTTTGAACAGCAAATCCTCTAGTAGAAAAAAAAAAAATTGCTATTATTTTCCTACACAGAATTCTATGCCTTTCAATAAATTCTCATTCATAGCAATGTAATATTTACATCTTGTGAAACTACAGTATCAGATAAAAAAAAAATAAAACAAAAAAGAAATGTGCAGGAAAGATGGGAGTTGGAGCCTAGCTTTTTAAGCTTTTTAAAGCCCAGCTTTTAAAGCTTTTTAAAGCTCAGTTTTTTATGTCAGCCCTGACGGTAGAGATCATTCTCTGAATCATTTCACTATTAGGTCAATGAAAATTGACTTAGAGCATGGGAGGACCCATTCGTAGAGGCATTCCTATTCCAAAACAACTAGAGAAAACATTGTTGAGAAAAGCTTCCAGAACAGCTAACAATAAAGAAACCACTGCCAAAAAGTATGAACAGCAATTAGCTACACTCAAGGAAGCCACATACACTTTATGTACTCTTTCAGGAGAGTCTGTTTGCTTAGACACAAGTCCTCACAGTTTGTATTCACCACAAACATATCTCTTGGACAATGGGGAGATAATAAAATTTGTTTCATAACAAAACTTAACACAAAGGCATTAATACAATAGGTGAAGTTGCAGGTCCATATACTAGCTTAAGTAATAAATTACTCTGTGTAATTGTTAAAAGCTCAAATTTTGCTCATAAGGAAAACAAGGAAAAATTATTCAAAAAACCATTCCAATGCAGATTGAACTGCATATCTTGGGCATTCTGAAATTCAGATTTCTAATGTAAGTTCTCATTTAAATTAAACACATAGAGATCTCTGGGCATTGGCAGACAGAGCTGAGAATCACATTGTTCATTTTAAAGATAATGGGAGCCGAAAATATTTGTCATGTCCCAGTGCCAACCCACATTCAATCAAACCTCATTCACTTTTAAAACATTTGTAATTAATGAATGATAGGGAATTTGGCCTAAAGAATAATCTTCAGAACCTCAAAGGTGAATTTTAGAAGTCTTCCAAAAGGTCATTTTGGATCAGTGCTTATCTAAAACTGTCTAGCTTGTTTTGGCTTTCACCCACTAATGGAGTACGTTAGACTGTTAGCCATTCTGGGAGAGAAATGCGAACCTGGAAACCACACAGCAATGCAATATTTCAGACTTTTTCTTTTATTTTCTTCTTTCATTTCATTGTGCTGAAAGCAGAGAAACAAGATATCTGACTATGTTCTATCAGCTCCTTTCCCGGTCCTGACAGGAAAAAGCAGAATTTAGAAAAATGAAAGGTAATAATTCCATACAAATGTATTACATTATTTCAGAACACCTGAAAGGTATCATTCTGTTTCACCTTGGACAATGGTTTGTAGAAGTTCTTATTTTTCCCTGATCCAGAAGCCTCTAAGATATTTAATACTCCTGCTGGGTTGCAGTGAATACAGACAAGCAATAGAAACAGAAAAGACATGGCTTCTTTTGTGCTTTTTATGTATTCCTTTGAATTCATGGTAATGTGTCAGAGTATTGACCCCAAAGGACAATCATTATGGTATTCTGAGAGGCAGCCAGATACTGCCCTCAAATTTGGATCTGTCATGAGTAGTCTTTACTGAGTGTATTTACAGGTATATTACAAACAGATAATCAACTCAGAAATCAAAGAAGTAACTTACAAAAAGGAACTAAAGTAATTTGTTGCTGTCCATTGCTGTAATACATTTTTAAGTAATGAAAGGAAATAAAAATTTTCCACTATGGACAGCAGGACTTTGTAACATATAAAGGAATAAACATTTGCAGCTGTTAGCAAATAGCTTACAATCAAGAATTAGAAAAAAGGTTTTTTAAATTATTAAAGTCTATTTGTTTTTCCAGATGTATCTAGAAAAGCAAATGAAATGACAAGAAGTCACTTAAGGGGATGGCTCATTTTATTCTCATCTCTTTGCAGTTGCATGAGGTGGGTGACATTAACATCCCTGCTCCTTAGTTTCTTCATTCCCAAAATCTGAGAGGAAAGACCTATGCCCTTCAGGTTTTACTGAACTGACTTTCCTGCAAGAGATTGAAAGGATTAGGGAGATTAAGAAAGAAAATAAGATTATTTTTTAGCAGCTGGTCATACGGGTGACAGAGACTACTCTGTCATAGCAGTACTGAGAGCTCTGTGTCAGCCTGCTGCACTGCACCTCCTGGTGATCCAGGTGGCCCAGCACACTGCTGTCTGCCAGAAGGGGATCAGAGTGCAGAGGACAACATTGTGTACAAATAGACCTCTGAGAGCCGAAGTAGCTTGTTTAAAATGTGCATTTTCATAAATTCTTACATCATGTGTCTTTCATTAATGAATTTTATGGCTATTTCAAAATTCTTTAAACCATATTCTCAGCAAGGTTGATAATTCTCATTTCTCAGTGCAGATGCTGAATGGCTAGCGCATTTCCTGCGTAGTGTAGACAGCTGGAGAGAATGGCAATCCTATGATGAATCTCACTTAATAAACGCATTTTTTAATAGAGATACTGGATCCAGCTGGTCAGCCTGGTAAATCTATGTAAGCAACATCTTAATCAAATGCAATCAGAAAACATAGGCAGTGTACAGAAAAGCTAAGCATGGGTGCATAGGATTTAAGCCACTAAGCTGTAATACATGTTCATAACTGGAAACATTTTAGCTCTTTATGAGCTATTAGTTCTGAATACAGTGTTATCAGCTTCAGGCTCACAGTTTTCTGCAGGCCACCCTCCCATGTGCCTTTCATAAGCACTTCAAAACACTTCAGCACAAAGAGAAAGAAGTTTTTCTTAATTCCTGGAAAATAAGGGAATTTGAACTTCTACCTTAAAGTGAGTTCTCACCATTGCTTTCAAATATGCCTTGCATGAGGCTGGAACCGAGCTATTGTGCACAGTGAACAGGTTATGCTAGAGCACCCCCTGGATAAAGCAAAAAGTGAAATCATTTCCTCCTCGTCATTCTTATGGGTTATTTTGGCAGATTCATTGTATTACTTTGAATTGTCTTGTTTCACAGAATTGTTTTGTTTTTCCTGAGAATTGAGTTGGAGTGTGTGTACGTGTGCTGAGGGTCAGGAGGGAGGAGAGAAAAGGTGCTTTGCTATTCATGTTCCTTGTACAGACGTGACAGCCATTGTACAGAGTTTAACAGAAAGAAGTCTGGATAAAAAAAGGCCGAAGTGGATAAATCTACCTCCATAGGAGGACGTTCCCACTCTTACTTCTCTTCTCAAATACTGATGTCTTAGAAGACTTGTAACTGCTGCAATTGGCTATATATATACATAGCATATTATATACAGCCAGGGCATAGGTCCAAGTAGTGCCCTGTAATCATTGTTCAGTTGTTAGCATGCACCATAGCACAGTTTTGACTCACGCCAGTGAGAATCCTCAGAGAAACACAGGCACAATTCAATGGTCAGCAAGGATCAGAGATGGTTCCCAATGAGCTGCTCTTTTAATGGAAAAGAATTTGATTGTATTATCACAGCTTGGGCTACACCTCTTGCTTTCAAGCTGGAGAAAGTCTTCTTTTACTTAATCGTTGGCATTTTCTGGAATAAAGTAGCACATATTTAAATCTTACCCCAATTTTTAAATCTTTGTACAGTGTATGTTCTTGATGCCTCAGTAAAGTCAGAACTTTAAGAGAAAATGTGTCTGTTTTGTGTTAGGTGGAGTCAAAATATACCAACATACTCTCCTTATTTTGGAATGGTATACGATTAAACAGTATCCAGATACAGATTGAAAGTAAGATACAACTTTAAAAGAACTGTTGTCCATTGAGAAGTGAATTTATTTGAAAGTTATTGTCTAGGATAATATGCAGTTACCAGATCACTGTAAGGTAATAATGAAGATGGGCATGTTGGGACTGTAAGACTTTACGGCCACGGTTCCTAAATGAAGTTAAGATTGACTCTTAACTTGGCATTGCTGGAAATATAGCAATTGTGATTATGAGATGGTATTGTAGAGTCTCTAGTTGTCATTCTGTACCCATGTTTTAATTTTTTATGTCCTGGAATATCCCTTCTCTTTCTTAACTGTGTTTCTTCCGAGAGGACTCCATGTGCAATAGCCGTAGCAACAGAAGATGATTGCTGCATGTTTGTCAGCAACTTTCAAATTATGAAAAATCGGAGTTCTTTATTTTAAAGTCACCTTTATTTTTAAAATAATGAAAGCATTAGGGTAGTTAATTTCACGTTCTTCAAAGTAAAAAAATCAACAACAGTCCACCAAAAAGCTTGAAATGCATTCTAAAGCACTCCCAAAACTACTACAAAAATATTGTGTATTAGAATCATAGAATCACAGAATCATCTGGT
>NW_010449871.1:0-2449 GCF_000710305.1 Buceros rhinoceros silvestris | reverse complement strand
AATTATTATTACCTCGGTCCCTCGACCCTTACACCTAACGAGGGATGGATGTGTTTTGGCTCCAAGAACTACCCATCAAAAATAATTGATATCTCATATGTCCATATCTGTTTGAAGGAGGAATTTGAACCAGCAGAATGTGAAACATCAGGGTATATCAACTGATACCTAAGCACACAGTACAAACTAGATTTAGGACTAGAGCTAGCTTTCTTTTCTCCTCTTGCCTGCTTTTCCAGTCCACTCATCTGAAGTTTCTGTGATAGTTTAGAAAGTCATTGTCTTGGTCACCAGTCTGGAGGAAGTGAGAACAAGCATAAGAAAAGTATGTAAGGAAACAATGCATACCGGCATGATGACCATAATATTTTCATTTTGATGTGATTAACACTTTGACACTGGGATAAATCAATGTCTTTATTGACTAGTCTCTCCTGGAATCTGAAAGCATCATTATATGTTGTGAGGATGTCCTGGAATGGCTTCTTGGGTAAGATTATAAACACTTTTTGTAAAAAGGCCTTTCATTTGACCCAACAAATGTCACAGAGTGCAGCAAGGAACAACATTTGCCAACTACACACATCACATCTAAAGGAGCAGAAGTCTAGAAAACGTTTAAAGTACTAGATTGCTAGATCTAAATGCATGTTATAAATTAGAAGTGTCCATGGTTTCACCATCTTTGTAGGCAATATCCATCCACATGCTCTAAAAGTTCCTTGCTTCAGGAAAAGTGGATTCTTCTAGAGCTAATTGAAAAAAAAATCTAGAAATCCTGAATATGTTGTCATCACTTTTTTAGAAAATGTAAATGGTCTGAGCACCCATGATTGTCTTCTGAAGCCTGCTAGAGCAGGGAGAAAAAGAAATGTCTTTTGCTAGTGTCACACGCCTCTGAATTAAACATTACACCAGCAAAATTAAGGATTATATTGTTAGACCCACTGATGATGCCTATAGTATTGTATTGTGCCTGTGGATGCTACTCCAGCAACGATTTCTCGTTCCAAGTATACTGCCTGTGAAGCCATAGAAGCTGAGAGTGGTCAGAGTCCAATGAGCAAGAAGATAAGCATCTTAGCAGAGAACATCAAAGGTGATCTTCATATGCCTCAGAGGCATCATGACCTGAAGAAAACATAAGGACCACCCTGAATAGGATGTTTTGTGCTATCATGCAGCCAGCATAGGCTGAAAAATTACCGTGTGGCAAAAGCAGAGATGGTACAGATCAGCTAAGGACATTTATATCAGTTACACTGCAGTACTGATAGGTAGTGAGCAAGAAATGGAAAAGGGATTGCAAGGTATTATTAGTGTCAACCAACAAGGGCACTACTAGACCACTGATAAAAGGATATGCCAGAAGTGATAATAAAGGCATATGGAATATGTGGAAATCCCAGGTTTGCACCTTCAGAAGTGGTACTGCATAAGGCAGAGGTAATCTAAAGCCTACAGATCAGGCAAAAACTTTTTAAGGATATTGGCTTATTCCACTCAGGTATGACTATTGAAGACAGCATTGGATACAGTCAAAGGTCTCACAAGCTTATTAGAAATGGCTCTAGATATGCAGTTCTCTAACAATGTTACACATTCAAGAAGAAAGCTTGTTTTCTGGGAAGAGAAGTTTATTAAATCAAATTCTGACCTTTTGAAGCTTACGGAAGCACAGTCATCTGCTTAACCACACAAATAAGAAACATCTCTCACACATGGCTCGATCAGCTTCAGTCCAAAATTATACAATGCCAAATTCTTAAAGAGACAGTTGTCACCAAATAGGACTGTTAATAGTCGGTAATAGAACAAATATCTACACAGTAAATGTGCCCATAATTATATTTTGTAGTGTCAAGTTGTTGCACAATTTTTTCCTGGCTTCTCATCTTAATTCATTTATATTTTCCTAAGGGATTCTTGAGTGAATTGTACCCATAAAGGTCAGATTACAGACCACTAACACTTCAGCTATGAAAATAACTTCCATGGGGAAATACATTGCTACATTTTTTGAGGTGCAGCCCACAGGGTGAAAATACTGTCCTTGTCACTGCATTATGCAATTACTTGTGAATAAGCCCAGGACTGTTGGTAGCAGCATTTCCAAGACAGGAGGGTAAGCCTGTTTGAGTCATCTACGGGGACCAAGCCTGGCACTCGAGTTAAAAGCATCGGCTCATCACCTATGGGATAAAGAGAAGTGGAGATTACTACTGAAGCAGTTACAGATCCATACACTTCAGTGCATCATCTAGATACCAGTAGAGATACTGTCACAGATATTCTTTAAACAAGCACAGAATTTCACACATTTTTTCTAAAATGTAGAGAGGCAGGGATAACATGCACTTTAGATTTGTCTTAATAATAGCTCAAGTTCCTTTCTGTCTTGAGGTGGATTCAACCTTATGGGCATTTGTCCTGGGTTCAACATGGAGGA
>NW_010449870.1:0-6320 GCF_000710305.1 Buceros rhinoceros silvestris | reverse complement strand
TCTGTTTCTTAGAGGGTTTTTTTTTTCCCCCTGAAATACCAATTTTTTAGAAAATTTCTTTTCTTTCCACTCCAATTGGAAGAGATACTAAAACCAACAGTACACACATGATTCTTCTTAATACATTGCATCTTCCTTACCAAAGTAGTGTTGGCTGTCCTACTGTTTGAATGCTCGTAGAGTATTTTGTGACTCTGAGAAGATATTAAGTGTAGTTTGGTGTAACTTCGCTAATCTTAGTGTGGTCAAGAGGATAATGCTTTTTGTTGTCCTCTAAGAGTCTACAGCCATTATTGGTTTACTTTTTCCCCCTACCCTATGTAGAAATCATTCTCTTAAAAACAAAACAAAAACCTCTATCAACCAAACCAAACAAAAACCACAAGCAAAAAAAACCCCAAACCCATCTTTGAAGACAGTTATCAAGTACAAAGGTAACATTGTCCTGAAGAGTGATCTGTGCCCCCAAGTCTCCAGATACTGAAGGCCATGACCAGTGTTTATGACATTCTAGCAATGTTGTGGCAGTACCATTTTTAGTGGCATTGTATTCTCTATAGGGACTCACGTTTGACTAAAACTTTGCTATTTTTTTTTTTAAAAAGAGCTTTTCTTAATTGACAGGGCAGTTTAAAAAGCATGATTTATGACTGTTGTGAGGTAGACTTCTCATGTAACCCGCAGCTCCTGTATTAACATATTAACTGGGAGGCTAAGACTTATGCCAAAACACTGTGGAAGGAATTGCTTGGATACAGTATCCCCTCCCCAAAATTTACAATATAAGCTGTGACTCTGAACTGGTTTTGGTGAATTTAACCAGCTGGCCATAACCAATAATTAGTAAGGTGGGAGGAATTTGAATCTTGCTGATGGCTCAACATGTTTTCTTCGATCATTGTATATTCTGTGCCTCTCTGCTTTTCAAGTCTGGTCTGACCTTCTCTGGGTGGTGTCTCATTTTTTTTGTATCATCTCCATAACTGCCATATGTGTTTGATTCTGCTGGAATCAGTAACTTGGATATTTTTCCTTAATGGCAGATGCTTCAAAGGAATTAAAACCCTTCAAAAGGCAGAGGAGGGAATAACTTTCCAGGCAGCAGCATCAGTGGTTGTGCTGTGAAGGACAGCTGTTGTACATACGTCAGAAAGTTTGTCTTTAGCTAGTCTGGGTTTCACAAAACCGTGGCCAGTTCAAACTGGGGATCTTTTCAGAAATATTGAAGGCTCTGAAATAACTCCTGGATAAAAAATATCTTAAGACAACTGACAGTTATTTTAAGGTTAGTTTTCATCTTGGTGTGTTAAAGCTATGCTGGAAAGTCACAGGTTGTTCTTTTATAGGGTGCAAAAGGTAAGACCAAGTTGAAGTTTACACTGTAAGCACAAGCAAATAACATTATAATACAAATAATTGAGCTAGCAACTATGTATATTTACCTACAATTGTCCTCAAGCAGAGGTGAGATCCTTAATATGATTTAAATATGAAAAGAAGCTTACAGTCAGAGTATGAACTTCAGAACGTGCTGGGAAGAGGTGAGAACAGTCTGAGAATGAGCTATAGAAGACAGATTTACTTGTGCTCAGGTTTGACTGTAGCTGACCACACATCTACTTAGTTGGCCTTTCAAGAATGTTTGAAATGCTGCTGTAAGTAAGTTGGTTGAATGAGATGGCACTGTACTTAGACCATTTTGCCAGGTTTGTTATGGACAAAGCAATACTGGCTCACCTCCTGCACCCCCAGACTGCATCAGACCCTCAGGTAGCAGGAGCCATTGTCTGGAAAGCTGGAGTGGTGAATAAGTGGATGGATGTTGAAGTCACTAGGCTGTAAGGCCTTGGCTAGGGGGAAAGGCTGGTCAAACAGTAATAAGAGATAATGAAAATAAACAGTAACTGCAATCAGCTATTGAACTCAACAGGAGCAAACCTATTTATCGCAGGAATAAAGTACTCGTGATGAATATTTGAAATTTCTTTGAACTAGATGGATGTTGCCTAGAGCCACTAGAAAACCCAAATCAGAAAATCTGACAACAGGGTAGATTCTACTAAATGCTGGAGATCAATCCTGCAAGTTCTGTGCAGTTAATCAAGACTGAAGCAAGAGAGCATCAAATTGTTGTCAAAATGTCTTGAATAAAATGGTTTTATCGGATCATTTTACATCCACAGTTGAACCTTGTAGTAAAGAACAAGCTCCAGACTGGGGCTTGTTGTCATCTTGTTTACATCTTGACTGTACTATAACCTTCCTGCATGTCCTCAGGAGAGTAGAGTTGCTCTCAGTTCTCACGTGGTGAAAATATGACTATATGCTTCCTTCTGTTTCCCATTTTGGCTGTTGAAGATTGCAGCTTCCTGAGTAGTCACTATTTCCGTAATTCAATGCAGTTTTCATTTCACCTGCAGCTTGTATGAAATGATGTAAAATAATTTTAAAAAATCATGTAATGAAATCACATTATTCACCCATCTGGTTTTATAAGGACTCTAAAAGTATGTTGGTTTTCTATTCCCAACCCTCAGCTTTGTATACCATAGTTTAAAAAAAAAATACAAATGTCATTGTCACAATGGTGTCTTGTTGCAAGGAGCTGGTTTAGTTGCCTCCTTAGGCAAACAAAAGCAATGTGTAATTCTCTCTGCTTTCTCAAAGTGCTGCAGCTAGCAGACCATAGGAGTACGAATAAGTTGTAAAGAGTGTAAATAAGCTGAACTCAAATTGGTAAAACCAATTTTTCTGGCACAGGAAAAGCCTTTAGTCTCCCTGTATTTGTATTTTCCAGCTCTATAGTACAATTGTTTCAGTCTCTTGAGAATCTGATGGGAGGTGTTCAGGTGTTGCTACAGACTGTTCTGGGTTTAGGTACCACAGAACAGTGTGTTCATCCATATATATGATTTTGAGATGGTATATTCTGAGAGGTTCACTTCAGTTTATAACCGGAATTCATGATGGTGAATGGGTCTGCCAGGGGTAGAGTTAAAGGCTTTAAATTCCTCTATCTAGACAACCAGATGCTTTTCAATGTGCTAATAAGGATGGGTGGATTAGCAGGTGCTTCATGCAGGAGTGCTAATAAGGTTCACTCACAATTTGGGGATATTAAATAGCACGGGAGGAGTAGGACAGATTGGGGTCTGGAAGAGAGTGATAGTGGGGTTTCTGTCCGAGTAAGAGTGCCCAAGCTACGATGCAGCTGCCTCTTCTATTTTCTTCTATGACTAATAGAAACTCTTTTTATATATATTTCATTTATATGCCACTGGTGGTGAATACTGTGGAGTTCTTTCTCCTTTCTTGTGAACACTGGTGTCTGTGGTGATTGCTTTGTCATTTCTGGACTGCAATTCTGTTTTGTTGCACTTCTGTGTAATTCCCTTGCCTGTGCTTGTTCTGTGCATGCTCTGTTACTAGCTGCGGGTGTCCTGAGAGTGACTGTGCCCTAACTGCTAATGACTCGCCTTAATGAGGTGGACCACAGACGGTGCAAGTCTCCCAAAGTTTCTCTGCTCCAGCTGGGCTGTCAAGGAGAGTTAATCTGATTAATTTGGTCAGTTCAGCTGAGTTGATTGTGATGGTACCAAAGTTTGTAGAAGACACTAAAATGAACAGCTCTGCCAGATCCCTAACTGTTCAGGATCTGTCTATCCTATCCCTCAAGACAGGAAAGTTTAAAAACCTCTTAATTTTTGGAGGCTTTTTTTCTGGAATCAAATTAAACTGTTTTCATTCTCTTCCTCACCCACGTAAAAGCAGAAATTGTTGTAAAGCATTGTGTAGATGCAGGAACTTTACTTACAGGCAGTAAGAAAATTGAAGTCATGATAGGGTTGTGAGATGTGCTGCTCTGTAAAGCTGAAAGGCAAATGGAAATATCTGACATCAAGAAAGACCCACTGTCTGCCTGGTTTCTAGAATAAGTCTGGCATAGTTATGTTTGTTTAGATAACAAGAAATACTGTTTTGAAAAATCCTCTGATGCGTAAAAGGAAGTATATGTTTTCAAATAGACAATGGTAATAAAGATGCACAGTTACTCTTCTCAGTCATACATAGTTCTTTTAATTAGCCCCCGTCTGCCATATTGGGACTAAATCAGTTATCGCTTTCTTCCTCTTCTAAGCAATAATATGAAAACTATTGTATCGAAATGGTCATATTTGGTTGCAATTAGAAATTGCATTAGCATTTAGAAAATAGAAAAGATTAAATTGTTATTGCCAAAAGATGAAGAAAAAAGACAGTAGGTAAACCCAAGTGCAGGACTTGGCTCAGCTTTTTCTGCAAAACACTAGCAGTTGTAAATGGCTAATGTGTGTATGCGTGTTTCTTCATTTTGTGTGTGTATGTGCATATACTCCCTCTATGGCTAGAAACCTACCTGGTGGTTCTGCATTTTGCTGTTGAAGGCATTGTGCAAATTGAGCAAATTTTGAGTAGGAGTAAGCTGATTAGCAAGCCTGTAGTATTCATAACTACTTCTGCAGTTTGGAACATGTCAAATGATCTTTTTTTTGTTGTTTTTTTGATTTAGACATAGACAGACATTTAAGACGTCTTCTAGGAGAAATAATATACAGATCAAATTTGGCTTTCAAATGGTTCCTCAGGCCCAGGTCTAAGGGTAAGAAGCCTTATAGAGTTTCCTGGTTATTGCTGAGATCCATAAAGTTTTCAATTTAGTCTGAAGTATCATTAGTTTTCTCAGGACATTTTGGTCCAGTGATAAGAGTTGGGGTGGGCAGGATTTGATTTAGTATGGGTGGCTGCTTCCGGGCTAGAGTTTAACTCAGGTTACTCAGATTCCTGAGATGACCCCAAAAAGATGGGAGTTACCAACATGAGGGGAATAAAGATGACATGTGTGACCCAAATGGTTCATGTGACTTGCACCTCTGTAGCACACAGCAAGAAATGCATGAATATAGAAACTATGCTGACAGACAAGGTTGATGATGCTAATAGAAACTGGCAGTTCCACATCTCCAGTGCCAAGTGCATTACTGCATAATTTAGCCCTTCATTCTGTACACTTCAATTCTCTTGGAAAGGAATTTATTAGTTGGCACAGTAATTCAACTACTGTCTTCCTCACAGCTTGGCCACAAGAATGCACAAGAGATTTATAGGAGACAAACGCTAGTCTGTGCCCCACCTGTTGTAGCTTCTATGACAGATCCTAGGAGCTATTCTAGTTCACAGCTGAGAAGGGGAAAAAGCAAGATGCTTTTTCAAATCAACACCTCTTAATGCAGTACTTCTTAATGCATGTTACTCAGAACACGTATTCTTGTAAGAAGTTTTTTTAGACTGTGATTAATCCTCTGTTCCTGGGAGAATTTCTTGGTGTCATATATTGCCATAAGCTCAAAATTCCACACAGCCAATTCTTCTTGTAATCTTCAGATTTTTCAGTAAATTTGGGCCAATTAACATGAAAACCCAGGTGTCTGAATAAAAAAAAAAATTAAAAAAAATCTGCTAATTATTTGGAAGCACAGTTGACAGTTTAAATTTACTGGGCTACAACTTTGGAAAATGCACAATAGCTCCTACAATGGAAAGCTTCCTCAAGCAGAAACTCTTAAAACCTATCAAGTCCTTCTTCCAGATGTGGAACTTCTATTGGAAGTATAAAGTACACTTTTTTTTTTTTCCCCTGTTCAAGGAAGCTTATTGATATCCTTTGGTGTCAAGGAAGAAAGCAGGGGTTGTGTTAAAGGTTGTGGCTTGAGTTCTCCCTCTGCTTCAGCCATAGACTCCCTAATGTGCAGCACATCATGGGATGTTTTCTGTGACATCTTGTACTTCAGAGAGCATTTGTGAGGAGCATGTTCGCTTAACTGTTTTACAAAGTACAGACTGCTTTTTTAGATGGTGTTGGTGTTTTGCAAAGTAATCTCAAATGGTAATTGAAAGCGGTGGGAGGAGACTGGTCACAAACACCTTGAGCTAGTTCCTTCATTATACTGAGACAACATATTTCTTTAGTATTATTATTTTATTTAGTATTATTATATTTAGTATTATCATTATTATTTCACAGTATTTCTTTAGATTTACTGAAAGCTGTTCAAGATATGGCATGTCTTGATGCTTCAACACTTGATAACAGGAGCAGTGGTCTTTCCTCCCTATTGTGAAGTTCTAATGTTGTTAAAGCACATTGACAGCCACAGAATGATGAGTAGATACTGTTTACTTGTTGGTTTATCCCATTAAAACTGATACATATCACTTCTCTTTTCTTCCAGAAGTAATTTTTTTGTGTGTGTGTGGAATACTTTTGTTTTCTGTTAATGCTT
>NW_010449869.1:0-6316 GCF_000710305.1 Buceros rhinoceros silvestris | reverse complement strand
AGATAAATATATATATAAGGAATATATATAATTTTTTTAAAAGAAATTCCGTAGTCAAAACAATTGCTGACTAAATATAAGAATTTTGAATGTTCTTTAGCTTACGTTACCTAAAAAATCAGACTAGATTATCATAATAGACCCTCCTGGGCTTAGGATCTATAAATTCATGCACCTTGGCCTACTGCAGGGGAAAGTTTCTTTGAATACAGATTTTCTTTTTTAATTTTTGATATTTAATTAGAATCCTATCGTTCTAGGCCACTGGATACTAGTGAACTGGGTAGTGATAAATTACTTCCTGTTGACTAAAGTAACTGTGGCACACTCTTCTGGAAGTCAATAAATTTACCAAAGGTCAAAAATGTCAGGAGTCAAAACAGCAACACATCTAATCTTGTGCAGGTCTGGAATAGATGGACTTGAATTCTTTTATCTCAGTACCACCTAAATTAGATGTAAGGGTGTATTTCTGTAGTCAGCAGTGGAAGATAAGATTTGAATGAACTTCATTCAGTTTCTCTATCTCTATGGCCTTAGAGCAATTTTACCTAGCTTCTAATTGGATATATAAATTAAGATTAAATTAAGACCTGAAGACAAGCTACATCACTCACTATGGAATATGAATCAAGAAGGAAATAGATAAAGTGCTCCATTGAACATTTTCTCAAGTATACACTAGTCTTCCTTGTGGTTTTTCCTCTAACAACATATAATCTGTAAAGTAAGGAAGTTGTTGCTTTCATGTTCATTACGCAATAATCTTGTAGCTAAAATGATCATCAGGTGCTGGTGGCATCATTGCTGGTGGCAAAGAATGGTTCTTGATCTTTGTAAAATGTGCATATTTAAATATAATGACCACATTTTCAAACTAGGACTTTCAGTAGGAACAAGAGATTCTCACAGTTTTGTAGTCATCCCCAAAGTTTTGGCTGACATTGCTATAGCTTTACTCCTTGAAACACCTAACAACTGTCTGTGTGAAAACGTCAAAATACAACTCTGGCTCAAAAACAAATCTGAAAAAGTGATGCATAAAGAGGATCTTTGGGTCTGTTAGAAATAATGGGGAACAGAAAAGACACAACCTCCTCCTTGTTCATCCTCCTGTAATATTCTACTGCAGGTAAAACACACACACTGCAGTCTAAAGACGAGCTCCTTTATTGCCAGTTTCTGTCCACATGTACTCCTTAGTATCTTGATTTTTTCAGCCCCCCTGGTTATATCTTTAGGAGCTCCTGTGCATATGTTCTACCATCACTTCCCTCAGCAGCTGAAAAAAAATTGTTTTCCATTTTTACACAGAAAAACTCTGTTGAAGGTTATGAATTTCATAATCTTTTCCTCATAATTTCCGAGGATCTTTCCTAAACTCCTCTCTACTGCTCTGCACAATTTGGCTTTTCTCTCAGACTATCACCTTTCTGAGCAGCTACTGATTGTGTCTGCAGAGAAGGGGAGCACTCCACCACGAAGAATATACCCGTTTTCACATCCTAAATCTGAATTCATCATATCCTCTCCGATTTCACAAAGTCCCAGGTGAAACTCTACCATCTTAACCATTTCCTAGAAATCTGTGTTGTTTGTTCTTCTAGAGTTCAGCTTTTTTAACGGAAGGCTTTAATGCTCCCTTCCCATTTTGCTCCTGACCTCAGGGATAAGTGCACTGTATTTATTTTATCCCTTCCCTTTGATCAGTATAAGTCCCATGTTTCAGAGTTATTGAAGTACCACGTGACATGTCAGTCCATAAGGACGGTATCTTACACATCACATGAGCTATGTGGCCTGTAAAAGAAGCATGGATTTTTTTTTTTTAATATGTGCTATAACACAGGGCAGTATTTGACTAATTCTCGTGAGAACACTTACAACTTTTAAAACTTGACAGCCCGGTATATATGATGCGCTTGAGAATGGTGATACTCAGACCCCCATCTCTTGCAAAAGGCTGTAATTCCCCATCCGTGTGCTCTTTACCAGGCCCCTCTTTTGGATGGCTCATGGAGTGTCTTGGCTGCCAGGGTGAGGTGAACAGTACTGGAATTAGTGAAAAACTTTCCAAGTAGGCAAAAAATAAAATCTAATAATAATAAAAAAAAGTTCTTCACTGAGTAATATGCATTTTTCTGATTGCCAAAACCTATGATCAAATGAGGGCCCTATGCTGAGTGTCTTGCAGAACAGAGCAGTGTGTTGAATTGTCTTATACCAAGTCAGTTATAAAACCCAGTGAAAGATGTTTTAATTTCTCCCTTTTACTCTAGAATGGAAAAATTCTAAACATTATATTTCTGTTTTGTGATGGACAAAAATAATTTGTCACCTACTATGCCCAAGAGGGCATCCTCAGTGCAAGGTGCAAGATATATTTTGAATTAATGCTGGAGCAAAGTACCCAGCATTCCATCCTTGAGAAGAAATTAATTAGGCTGGTTATTTTTGAAAATTCATCTCTGAAGCGAAAATGTACACAAACATGAAAAGAACCTTCAGGAGAAGGTTTGTCTCGTTACAGGACTTTTGGATTAAAAGACATAATTGAAAAAATATTTTTAGGTGTTACAAAAGATAAATCCTGAAACTATTCGTCACCAATTATTGTGTGATAGAAAGACCCCTTTATGGAGGAGTAGCTCTTATTGGAGATAGCATTTATAAAGGCCTATTGACGACATACAGTGCTCTGTAATGACAGTGCTAAAATTGGCTTTTACTTCCTTAAACCACCATCTTATTGAATCACGTAACCAGAAAATCACAATGCAGTGATCGTTCTGTATATTAATCCTTCTATGAGAGCTTAATGACTTGTCTGCTTATCTTAGAGATAATAAACTCCTCAATGGAAACAATAGCTGTCTTGGTGACTTTACATAAATCATTATTTGTAAAAGTGAAAGAAAACCTATACACAGAAGGTAAGCAGTGAGATTGCTCACCTTTTTTGTATTAACTCTGATAATTTGCTTTACAGCATCTGTAATGCTGTAATAAATAGATAGAAAGCAAAAAAAATATAAATATTACCCTAAGGTATAATCCATAAGATCTCCTACGTAGTCAGTAAAATCATTGAATATCTCAGAACGATTGACCTTTCATAAGCAAAGCATTACTATGTACTTGTAAATACCAGCATCTCATTGAATGACCTGAGATAATACAACACATGGAAGAAAGAAATGGAGTTTAACGGTACAATAACTGAAAACTGAGGTACAAGTTAAGCTTTATTTTTACAGGAAAACATGAGAGATCTGAGGTTTTTTAAGTGGGAGACTTGAACACTGTGTCCTATAGGTTTGTGATTTACAAACTGTCTGCAGAAAATAGTGTTTAGGATATCTCCCAGGTAAAAATACATCTGTAATTAATTGAACAAATGCATCAGAAAGAGCACTTACTCTGCCTGTTAGTAAGAAATCACAGCCTGTAGAGAAAATTACACTGGCACATAGGAGTTGTGAGTGCTTGAACACTCATTCAGCCTGAGTTTTGAACAGCAGCATAAAAAAAAATAGTCTGTAATTTTATTTCCAAACCCAAGAATGAGAAGAGAGTGAAGGGCTCTTTTTTTTTCTTGAGCTGCTGTCTAATTTACTTTTGCATTCCTCTCATTGAATAAAGAGATCCCAGGTTTGGCCCTATGTACCCTTACTCTTTAAAAGGGGAGAGGGAGCTTCCGTCAAACTGTGCACAGAGGTAGTAATACATGTGTGTATTTAGACAGTGTCTTGCCTTAGCCTCTGTTTCCTTCATGCTGTCTGTTATTCTTTTGTTAGGGTTTATCTTAAATTAGAATATAAGCTCTTCAGGATGGGGGCTGTATCTATATTAGCAATTACACAGAGCTAAGGGTTTAACCAGAAGGTGAAGAAACAGAAAAAGGAGATAGGAATAGAAAGAGTCAGAGATGGAAAAAATGGAAAATAGTCAATTTTAGTACTGTACTGGTTAGAGCTTCAGGTAACTAAATGGCAAATTTGATTTGTATTGGCACGTTCACAGCTCTTGCATCCTCTGTCAAAGATATCAAGATGTCAAAGAAGATTGGTGGAGGAAATACTAATACAATTCTGAATTATGCGATGAATTTACTCTAGGTTCCTTTGTGGAACAACTTCTCTTCCTAACCATTCCCACACACACACATTCTTCTCTTGTGTAAAAATAATTAGGAAATTGTTTTTTCTCAGATGCTGCAGCTGACTTTCTTCACTTCATATAAATGTATAACATACGGGCTGTTCCTTGTTAATACCTTGAGTAAAATGTCGTTTTATTAGAAATGGTGATTTAATCTTAAACAGAGTCACTTGACTGATGATGTAAAACTGATGCAGAGAAGCTCAGCTGAAAGCAGTTCCCTGGATGAGTGACTGCTTTAGCCCATGTGGGAGGGCAGGTAGCCCTGCAGGAGGGTGAGCCAGCTCAAGGGAAGCCCTTCACACAGGCAGATCAGCTTACCCACATCGTTAAGCCTCTACTCTGCTTTGAGCCACTAGTGGACCATAAGAAAGCACTCTTTTCAGCTAGAAACTTCCACAAGAGCTTTGGGGTTTAATATGCTATACGCAGCACACTAACACATCCTGAGGAGCGTTAAATATGCTCCAGGAAACAAAAATACCCTGTCTCCAAATGGATAGTGTGTGTCCAGAGTTTAGTACATAAACTGACTGAAATTTTCTTTCTTTTGTAACTGCTGTGCATGGACCACCATAGGTTTAGCGGCAGAAGGGAGAAGCCTTACTGAGAGATATTATTAGATGAGAGACGATCTCATATGAATTTTGAAGTAATTAGTAAAGTCTTTATTTTCCTCTCAATATAGCTTCAGAGTTCCAATTTATGTTAACATACTTTACACACAGACTGAACAAAATCCTTATTGTACAAAGCAGTTACTCTTCAGTAATGAGTTGTAATGCACTCTGAGTATTTTTGAAGAACATGCTTTAAAAGATCGTGCTGGGCATTCTGTATTTTTCTGGAGATTATTAAAGGTTATTTTACACTGTGTGTAATCGATAAAAAATGTTTGTTTTTTAACTCATTGCTGTGTGCAGTGAATATCCTATGGTGCAACGAGTATCCTCTGGTTACTCACACCACAATTCTTCTGGCATCCATTTTAGTTTCATACATTTATAACATCTAAAGGCGAAATTTATACCCAAAGAATTTAGTTTCCCAAAATGCCTTTGATTTATTTTCCTCATTTATATTGCCCTAGCATTTGAAGCCAGGCTGTTATCAAAGTGCTACGGAGGAAATATTCTCTCTATAAAATGCACAATCAAAAGCATCTATCCTGCAAGCTGGTCTTCATGGAAAGACCTTTGTCCCTAAGTGGAGCTCTTTTGAAACACACCCCAGAAATAAGGAAACTTCTCTGCAGGATGTTTAAAAAAAAAAATTAAAAAATTTTTTAAAAAGAAGAAGAAGAAGGCAGGGAACATAAATAAAAAAGATTTTATAATTCAGTGATCCTCTAAAATTCATCAGTCCGTTATGAAATGCAAGTCAGATGATAAATATCTTCAGTGCATAAAAATGAAACCACCTAATTCTAATTATTGCAATTACCACAAAGAGCCTATATTTAAAAATAAGTTATCTGTGGTGCAAAATGAATCAGACAACAATGCCAACCTTCTAACAATCCGTATGATCTTAACTCTGCTCACCTCTCTATTCACAGGGTTGAATGAGGTAGTTCTCTGTCTATGGTTTTGTGCATCACAGCACTTGTATAAGGCCTGCGTCAAGGACACTTGGCAAGCATAAACTTGGCATTCCTAACCGTTCTAGAGCTTCACTTCCATAAACAAAACCCAGTCTTTTAACATAGTTTTTCGTTTAACTGGTAAAAAGTTTGTTTAAATTTTCGTTAGGTACAATCACAATGTCTTCCCCATAGCTCCTTAACCATTGGTATTAAGTCAATCAGCTGCCTATGGAAAGAGACTTCTAGCACAATGGTGTCAGATAATCCGAGTTATCAGGGAAAAAACAAAACAAAACAAAAAAACCCAAGAAACTAGCAAAATTTCCTGTGCATTCCAGTCATTCCTAAGCATTTGAAGTACCATGCTTGCTATTTTACCCACCGTGGTGTTGGTAACAGTGTGGGTCTAGCTCTTTAAAATGTTCACTGTTAAATAGCACTTTTGCAAAATGCTTAATTTTCCCTTAAAAAAGAAGCGATGAAAAAATGGAAATTGATACTTCAGCTAAACATGAACGGAACTTTCATCATGGCTTTGCTTCCTGGACGAAGATTGGGAAGGGCTTTACC
>NW_010449868.1:0-5771 GCF_000710305.1 Buceros rhinoceros silvestris | reverse complement strand
GTGGTATCAAGGAGAAGAGGAAGAACTTGTTAAGCCTGAACTTTGAATCAGTGGGAATATAATGGATATGTGAGGATTAGCTGTAGGGTTACAGCTGACACCTTGTTCTTACCTTCACTTGCAAAGTCAGTGTGCTGTTTGACCAAGAAATAGTGATGGGGCTACCCTTGGTTCCCTTCGCTTATGTCCCCAGCTGATGTACAGGGTGTTTCTGGCAGAGCTGTTGCCTTCTGTTGCGTGAAGAATGTTGAGGAGGTCTGCTGGTCTTTCTTGTTGCCTCTGATGCTCTTTTGAAGTATAAATTAGATGCATGTTGGGACCCATTTTTGAATCTGGGAAGCCGCAAGTAATTCTAAATTTTGTGGTACGTTTCATCATGATGATAATAGTTAATGTTGTGACTGAGTTGTTACCAGATTTTTCTGTCTGCCTTGGAATCTTGGCCAGCGCCAGTTGTACCATGTCTGTAGAGGTCCTTGTCTTGCACTTCACTTTAACCCAGGTGTGTGTGTGTGTGTTTGTAGCAATTTGATGTTCAGGTTTCTACATGCTGTCTGAAAAGCTGATCTGGCAACTGCACAGCAGCCCCTGCTGCTGTTACCTTTCATCGGTGCAATCCAGTGAAAGATCGCAGCCCCATATGTTCTAATCCGCTTGTGCAAGGCAGCCGTCTTGCTACTGAGGCCAAGCGAAGGCAGAGCGGGTTATAATTGTACCTTTGACCACTGTGGCAGCAAACCACCCTCACCCAGTGCCTTGGGAATGGGAGAACTGCATGGAAAAAAGCTGCCTTACTGCCCTTTCTTTCCTTTTACGGGGTTAAAAGTGGTTTGTTTCTATTGTTCTTTGGATCTTCATTTATAGTTTTTAATTTGACTGCCTGGTACTGAATATCACCACAGGATTTTGTAGTTTAGGATTGTTTTCAGTGAAATGAAAGTGCTTCAGTGCATGAATGCTATTCAGATTTAATCTGCTGCTGTCAGCTAGAGTTTCACAAACAAGTCTGAAATGTGAACTGTGTCTTTGTTTAGAGGAGTTTGAGTAACTACATTTTTTTAGTGGAAAATCACGTTGGCTTGAAAAGGACTGCTGTCTTTAAACAAAAAGACACATGTGCTGGTCCGAGATCTAGCTGATAAGCTCTGGCTTGTGTCATGTTTGTTTTCACTGTGTTCCTTGATAGATAATGCAGCAGTTAGTGAAAAAAGTAAACAGTAGTTGCTTTGTCAGAATGAGTTATGGGTGGGGTTTGTATCGAAATTTTCCAGCAAGAAGCTGGGACTTAGAGAAATGATTCTCCTTCACTACTTGGAATTTTCTGGTGACTTTAGCTGAGGGGAGCGAAGGGGCTCGCTGGGATGCTGGGTGGGCCGTGGTGGTGGTTGTCAGCTCAGTGTAACTGCGGTCACCGACCGGCAGTAACCCTGGCCTGTGGCCCGGCAGCCGCAGGAGCACAGCTGCTCCCTGTTGGCCTCACTGCTGTCTCCGGGTTAGAAAGTTATCCTGCGCTGGGTAAAACCTTGCTTTGTGAGACACGGTGCAGAAGAGTCTTGAAACTTGCATCCACCGTAACAACGAGAGTGTGTGCTGAGCTGCATCAGAGGCAGAACTGTGCCAAACCTTGTCCAGGAGAACAGTGGTTTAAAATCTGGCAGGATAAAGTCAACATTGCAGCGATTGCACAGGCGCAGAAATAATTTTCGAGTGAATCATGTTATTGAGTAGTGTAAGATTTACCCAGATGTACTTGAAAATGGGCAAAGTTATTTGTCTTGTGTAACGTGACTGAAAAACAAATATTCCTGTGTAACCTGTGACGACTGAAAATAACATGTTGGATTCTAACAAGCTACCCAGTCTCCTGAAGCATTCAAAAAGAGCTCTATTTTGCCAGCCTTGAGACAGGTAATTACTGATTGGGAAGCTGTTGAAAGTTGTGTGATGTTTGCCAGTTTGAATTATATTTACAAAGAACACTGGTTTTGCTTGTAAAATATTTTGGGTGATTAGATATGTGTACTAGGTAGTAAATGAGAAAAACATCGTATTATCCTATTGTATTGGCGAGCCAGGGCAGCAGCGCTGTGGTTGTTGCAATGTTACAATGAAAGTCTGGGGTTCTAGGCACCGGGGTGTGTTTAATGGATGTGTCTGTCTAAATCAGAGTTGAATCGTAGCGGTAGCCTTTCACCCATGCTGTGGAGAGCAAATGAGCAAAGATACCGAGGAACACGTTTGTAATCGTGATGGCTTTGCTTTTTCATAAGGAGTGGTTTTATATCTGCTTTTAAAACCAATGGTATTCTACTGCTGTACAGATACTAATTTCTAGTTTAGGAATCAGACACAATACTTCTGTTGGTAAAGGATTCACTGGCAGCTGAGTTTAGCATTTAAACCTTTTAATAGGGTCTTTAGATTTCTATTTGCCCTGTTTTTCTTTCCCACATTAAAGTGGTAGACACAAAGTTTTCAGTGCAGAAGTTAGAATCCTGATGCACACAATTGTCTTCAGTGAGTTAAGAGAAATTAATCCTGTGTTGGGTACACTTCTCACTTTTCACAGCACTTACTTTGTGGGGCTGTTATTGCCAATTTGGTTGGCAATAACTGATTTGCATCCTATAGAAATTTTAATTATAGTGAAATACTGACATCCAGTTCTGGTTGTGGTGTTCAGTACAGGCAGCCTGCAGAAATTGCTTCAAAGGGAAGCAAAAAGCAATTGATGTGCTATCTAGGTTTGTGACTTCAGTTTGGTAGCTGCAGATTTTGTGAAACGGGCCATCTGCTGAAACCTTGCAGATTCCCCTTTCTGCAGCATTTATGTGCCACTAAAATATATTAATCACACTTCATTTTACAAAGGGTTTTAAAATACTCCTTAAATAGTATGAAAAGCACTGGGGTGAAAATAAGGATGTAAAAGGAGTATAAAACCACCAGAGTAACTGGTGCTTGAAGAAGATGTATGATCCTGTTGTATTTGTGAAAATGCTTTTTCTTCCTTTGGGAAGGAAGAAATTCTGCCTGGGCAGTGACTGATGAAGTATAGCTTTGAGTTTGGTGCTTTGTCTTTTGATCAGTATTTCTATGAACTGTTTTGAACTACCAAGCTTCACTTACAAACAGTTTGGTTTTCAGTCTTAAAACAGTTCATTGTTTTAAAATAGTCCTTTGCTGTAAAATTTGCAAGATAAAAGTTCTATGAACAGTAAAATAACACTGACAAAATTTCTTGAAAAACTTTGGAGGTGGGAAAGGCTTTAACAATTTTTTATTCATATCTAGATTCTAGAGAGAGGAGGGACAGTGGGTTGAATGCTATTGAGTGGTGAGGTCACAATCTAATTTACAAGAACCTAAGTTTTAGTAGCTAATAGAATCTGTAATATGACCAGGTTTGTTGCAGACCATCCGTTGAGTCCATTAGACTTTGCAGTTAGACAAGGAACTGCCTCAAGGCTCCTGTGCTTTAGTTTTGCTTTACTGTGTTCAGCAATAATTCTTTGCCTTGCTGTTTAAGGTGTAGAAAGAAAAAAAATCTTTTTATAATCAGATTCTGGATGGTGTCATGTTTTGAATATTGAAGGAGGGTGATTTTGCAGTGGATATGAATAAAGCTTTGAGAAAGTGCAGTCTTAGGCTGGGTGGGCAAAGCAGAACCTGCAGTAATCGGGATCACTTTTTCAGATGTATAAAATGTTTGCAACCCTCACTGACTTCCAATTTGTAGAAGCCTTTCTGTTCTTCAAACATGCTTGAGGAATCAAAATGGAAAAAAACCCCCAAACCTGCAGTTTGCTCCCCGAACTCTGATTTCAGGGCAGCTGCTGGAGCAGATCAGTTTGGAGTCATTCACGAACTTGTTTCATGGGCAGGTAGGCTCTGTGTTAACTGGTTTCTGACCCCTTATGGTGTGGTTTAGGCAGCGGCCTTGGGCCAGCAGTGTTTTTCTGTGCAGATCAGTGGCTTTGAGATGGGCTCTTAAACACAGGTGTTTTGTCTGGTTTTCTCTGACCTAAAATAGCTTATTGCGTAAGCCGCACCATGGACTTGTGTTGCTTCAGTTGTTTTCTAGTAACTGTCCCTTATTTATGCCTTGTAATGAGAAAAATGTGAGTAGCTTAGTCTGTGTGAGATGTCTTCCCTTGTGATAGGAGCGAGCTGTGGGAACTCACTGCACATTAGCTGATGTGATGCTGTACCTTACTGGTGGCTTTTTAGTAATGGGGTGTGACAAGCCATGTCTCTGCTGTCGTTTTTTTCTGTATAGCATCTATATTTGCAGGAACAATCTTTTGTTCTTCAGGTCCCCTCCTGATGTCAAAGATCTTCCCAGCAAGGGGAGAAAACTGACTCTTCCCTGTGTAGTCAGTGCTGTCATATGTGAGATAAACTGATGCAAGCATCTGGGTGTGGTAGTTGTAAACACATGTCAGCTATTTCTTTGAAGTCCTGTATGTGTAATTAGTTCATCGTTAAAATGACTGGAAAACCTGTTCTGGTGTTCACAGAGGATCAGAAGTGCATGAAAAGCCATTTGTTTTCTGAAGTGTTGACTGGAATTAGGGAAATGCCTACTACTTGAATTGGTTTTGGCCATAGAGCTTTAGCAATTAATCAAATACTTTGTCTGGGTTTACAGACTGAGCCCCAAAAGGATTGTGCACAACCTGTGTATTTTAAAAGCCACAGATAAGCCTTTCTGTGGCCAAAGCCACACAGAAAAGAGTTAGGAATTTGCAACACAGGGGAAAGGGATTGGAGCAGAGGTTTGGGACTTGCCCCAAGAAAAGCCCGAACAAGGAATAACCTGCTAACGGTGACAACAGCTGTACTGCCTGAAGCTGTGGTCCTTTTGCTGCCAAAGTTTGTCACCTGCTCAGGGTGAGGATGTTGGCCTCCACCAGACCCTTACTAGAACTGTGGATGTGTAAATTGATGTCTAGACATCAGAGTGATGCAATTAAGCACTTGTGTCACAACTGCAGTGAAGTGCTAGCATGTCTCAAGCTGCTCGCAGAGGGAGCTGTGACTTGCTGCACAAAATGGACTGTAGGGCAGCTTATGGGATAATTTAATACCTATTTTTTTCCTGATTGCAAAAGTTCTGGCTGCGGGGCATCTCTTGGGCCAGTATTTTCCTAGCTGCAGTGTTTACCATAGTAGAACCAGGAATAAACACACATTTTTTCGCAAGTTGTGTAGCTGCTTTTAGTAGTGAACAAGTGGCACTATTTACCCTCTTGTGCATGGAACTGTGGTGTGCTACAACAGGACGTAGGCAAGATATCTAAAATTGATATGCGAAGGAAAACTAATTACTTCTTAACATACTGAGCTTCAACAGCGAGTGATTCAAAATAGGTTTTTAAGAGAAGTAAATTACACTTAACTTTAGAAAGAGTAAAATGTAAATGTCCCATTGCTGTGGAAGCTAAAACATACCCCTGTGGGAACCAGGCTTCGTTGTTGGAAAGATTTATTTCATTGATCTGTAACTACTTCTGCATCTGGTTTCCATAAACATGCTGTGTCTTAAGAACAAATGCTAAGAATTTTTTATTGTCTTCCCTGAGGGGAAATAAGGCTGAATTTGTAGAAGTTAAGGTAGACTGTAGGGGAAATTAGCAGGCGGCTGTTAGTGCTGGTGGAAATTTTGATTTGTCTCTAGATAACGAAGAGCAGCTTTGTGAATTTTCTAGCTAGTTGTCAAACCTTCCTCCATCCCAAGTGTAAAAGCTGGTCTGAAAAATACACAGTGG
>NW_010449867.1:0-6093 GCF_000710305.1 Buceros rhinoceros silvestris | reverse complement strand
GTATCCCTCGGTCCCGGCGGCAGGGTCGGTGGGGCGCCGTACTCAGTGCATCACCCTGCCGTGCGAACAGTCCGAACCCGACGGCGTTACAGCGGGACGGGACGGGAACACAGCAGCCGTTCTAAGACTGCCCCCGCAAATGTAGATCGCAGCCCCTCGCCAGCAGTACTGCACTGTGATACTGTAGTGTCCTTGCTCGTTGTGGCTCAGTCCTTCAGCGGTGCCACACAAACACACAGCATGTGTGGCTGCTTCTAACTCAGCAGAGTAGCCCCAGATCCAGCTCCACCTACCACCATTTCATCCCAGGTTCAGCAAATACTTCTATTAACTCTCCAAGTTCTCCTGAATTTCTAAACATCAGGTATAACTGCTCCTAGACAATGCCAGTGGCACTGGGATACCCTAAGTGGAGCGTGCATCCCACCTCCTTGCTACTCTTAGGACTGCTTCTGGTATTTTCATGGTATTTTCCTGTGGAAGCCACGAGAGGCGTGTTAAACTGCAAGGAGTGTAAGAGGAAGATGTCCAACAAGATACTAGATGTCAATCCCCACATAAAAACAGAAGACCCAAGTTTTACCAATGGATGTTACGGCATTGTAAAACATGACAAACCCAGCAATGGTATGTTCACAGCTCCTGCTTTAACAAAAGATTTTTTGTCCTCTCATCTCACTACCTGGGACCAAGTGTATCCCAGGAAAAGGCTGGAATGAAAGACAGCAAGAAGATTTACCTAACAATCTGATCTTCCCGGAGTAAGGACAGACATCCTCATAAGTTATTTTAATTCACAAATGAATGTCGTTTACTGGACCTTGCTTCAACATTTTGACCTATAAAAGTAATCAGCTATGGGGAAGAGTGAAGATGACAAATTAAATACCAAGGGAAACCACCTCCAAAAAAAAACAAGCATAAGAAACATAGCATGAATCATTCCTAGCAGCAGCAGTGAGGCGGACTGTCTTACAAGGTAGAAAACAGCTTCCTCAGTTTCCCCTTTCTCACACACTGCCTCATAATGTAACGGCACCGAGCTACAAAAGCTTCAGACTGAGAGGCAACAGTGGAAGGTTTGTTGTGGGCAACGCTTGGAACATGCATAGTTAGGATGAGGCTGCATTAACTTTTCTAGACTGCCCTTGTCATTTCTTGGTGGAGCTTCACGTGCTAACTCCGAAACGTGAAGCTCTATGTGTTTTCCCTCAAAAATCAAATCAGATGTACAGACTTCTCTCAGTACAACTGTTTGAGGCAGTCCCTGGTGTTGGTGGCAGAAAGCTGAAGATCCACAACAGTTCTTTCTTCCACCTGACATGGTAGGAGTGAGGGGGACTATGATCAAAAATAATGCAGACTAGGCAAGCATAAACAACACGCAGCTTATAAATGTATTCCTTGATGTCAAGTAGCTAGGAGCCTGGACTCATTAGCTACTAAAAGTCCCACGTGACATTTTGCATGCACTAACGGCAGGTCAAGAGCAAAGAAAATAAGGCTCTAAATCCACATATGAGTAACTGTTGAATCAGTTTTGTTCTTCCAGCTCAGGCTCACACGCTAACGCAAATGCTTTAGTGTTTCATTATGTCCAAAGTATTTTGTTTAGCTATCACAGAGATCGCTCCATCTGTCTCTGCCTTTCAACTTCTTCACATATTTGGCTTGCATGAAGTATGTTTTCCCACTGTATGGGTGCAAAACCAGAAATTCCTGAGACTGAAGATAAAAGAAAAAATATAAAAGAAACCAAACACTCACTGAGCCCGGGGGGAAGAATTCTGTGTTCAGCTGAGAATCAGAGGTGTGAACAGATTCAAGGGCAAAGAAACACTGCTATCTCCAGAACAGCCCTGGTGGCACACCAAGAGTGTCTTTACGGACTTGTGAAATGCCCTATATATTTCATGCTCCTCTATATGTAATAAAATATTGGTACTGGGAAAGATAAGATCCCAGGTGGGGGAATAGAGCTGTAGGGTCAAAGAAAGCGTCACTGCAAATAAATCTCATGGTTCATCTTCTTTTCCTTCTTAACTCTTCATTTAAATGGTGTTCATTGAGTATTACAAGTAAGTTTAGAAGCTCCCATAATTGATACTTCTCTTCCATATTTATTGTTACTGTTCCTCAGGCTCTGACGGCTTGCTGTAAGCCTTAAACTTTGTCTCAATTACACCTTTTTTACGATTTTGATCAGTTTCCATGTTGATTTGGTTGAGTTAACACTATTTGTCTTGTGGAAAAAGCCTTTGTTTATGCTTGCCAAGCTTACTGAAATCACTTCTCTGTCTTGCCATTCCTCAAATTAATATATGATACAAAACCATAGTGACATACATCACCTAAGGCTGAACTGTGCATGCAGGTACAAAGAAAGCAAGCTAGGTGATTAAATCATAGATGTTAACAGGAGAAACAATACACAATCAGCTGATGTTGAAGAGTGAAGTAATATAACAGGGAGAAATTTAACAGTGATGACAAGAGGATCAGCTCCAAGTTCGTCATTTGGGGTTTTTTCCCCTGCTATTTTAGAACATTTCTTTGTTCTCAGCACTCTGGTGGAGGCAGTGTTGAGCTGTTAGAGCACGCTGCCTCATGGAAACTATCAGCAGGTCAGTGGCTCTTACTTCACAAAGCTACCAAGCAAAGCCACGGTGCAATAGAAGGACTGTTGTTTGCTGCTCTGAAATAGCATATTCCTGGCATGTATTTTCATAGCCAATGATCAAGCTGGAAAACCGTGTTCTGAATTGCTCTGAATGGCCAACTAGCTGGAGCAATACCTGTAAACTTGGCAGCAGCACTGATACCTCTCAAAGGGGTGTGGGATTGAACCCCTTGGTAGGATACCTGTAGCTGGAAAAAAACCAGATGGCCATGCTGTCTGAATCTCAAAGGCTGCCTAGTATCAACAGGGCCACTAGCGTCCCCAAAGTCCTGGAAGAGCAGCAGAACTCAGCTGGAGAAGCAAGAAACACAACGGTCTGCATTTTGCCTAACCTTCCATGTTACCTCTGTTCTCTCCACGCAAACCCAGTCTGTACTGGTTGACTGCATGCTGCTTAGGAGCTACCATTCCTACAGAAAGGAAAAATGTTCTTGTAAGAGGCAGGGAAATCCCATTTCACTGGATAAGGCACTAAGAAGATTTGAACTGCAATTCCTTGTTCAGCTCTAGTCAGCACATTCAAAACAAAGGAATTCTAGCAGTGCCAAAACCAGAAACTCTAAGGATGTTTAGGGAACCTCAGAGCTGTTATTTGCAAGCAGAAAAATAATCATTTACTTGTTTGGTTTACCAAATTAAAATCTGATACAAAATACTATTACGGTCTCCATATATTTTGGGTGAGGTTAACACATGTAAGAGAGCAAAAAGAGCTATTAAAGGACAGAAGAATAAATGAGTATAAACCTGCTATATATATTTTTCCTGGCACTCCAAAAGCGTTTGATCTTAAAGAAGCTGGTAGCTTCAGGAGTAGCCTTCCAAAATAAGGACTGGGTGCAAAAGAAACAATTACTGAAAAGTAATTACAGATGGCCGCCATCACTGCTTCCATGTGAGAAGAGGTGAAAGTAGCTGGAAGAGTAGAGACATCCCTCCTCTGGCAGCTTGCAGCCTGCAGACACTATATACTCCAAGGTTCCAGGCCTTGGTACTACTGCTGCTCCCTTACATCATCCGCTGTTTGATTTAATACCAGATGAGTGTAAATTCCAAAATCCCTAAAGAAAACAAGGATGTTTTTTCCCTTTGAAGATGAGGGAGCCAGCACCTCACACCTCCCTCACTTCTCATCCATTGCTGCTATTTAGTGTGTCTTCCTTCCTCCTACTCCTTATGTCTTTTCCTTGCCCTCCTTTCTCATGTCTAATCACAAACCTTCCTCCCCACACACATACTTCTTTCAGTGAGTGGGTTCATTTCTCCATCATTTTCCCTTGCAGGATCTGTGTGTAATGTATAAATGAAGTAAAGAAAACAGGGTAAGAGAGTAACTGTCATCCTCTTCCCCGAGCCCAAGGTTTCTGTTTGCATTTGCATCAGTCTAGAAGAATCTTCACTGTCTTATCAGATGGGCCTGGAGGGATTCTGGAGGAATTTACTTTCACCATTTTTTTCTCCTGGAATAGATGAAGAAACATAAGTGTTGCCTTATATTCAAGTAAATGCAGTACTCTCAAACCAAGACTAGATTTGATTTTGAAAGCAACTGTATGACATAATTCCCTGAGATGCCTTATGGTCCGGTATTTCTAACTCCATCCTGTTGGCAGTGAATGCTAGTTTTCTGGCACTCACTCCCAACATTTCATTGTCTTACCACCAGAAATAGATCGCACATCTCCTACACAGCTCCGTGGCAGTACACCCCTACAGGAATTTTTTAAAGATACTGAGCCCTGAGTAATGCTTTCATTTCTTAGTCATGTTTATCAGTGGCTGTTTTTTCCTTCACTGTTTTTTCTGACCATACAGAAAGCAGAGTTTATGCCAGTAGACCGGTTATGTCAGCTTGTAATTGCTGTCTAATAAATCCAAGTTTATTGAGATACATCACTCAGCTTCCCAAAATCCTTGCAGATATTTCTGCAGCTTCAGCTGAAGATGATAAAAATAATTAAAAAAACCCAAAACCAAAAAAAAAAACCCCAAAACACAAAAGAACCCAAATGGTGTATTTTTTACTTACGAGTTTTGAAATGTAGGAATAACGTCAAAGTGGATCCCAAACTTCTCCAACAGCATTCCTTTCTGGGCAAAATTGTACTTGCACATGAGTCTTCTTTTCTAGTGTGTCCTCTGTGGATCACATCTGAGAAATCACATAGAGATAAAAGTTTTTTCAGTCATATTTACATTACAATATGGTCTGTGTTTTCAGAAAGAGTAAGTCATAGCAATCATACGGCATTTTTCTTTTTTATCAATCCTGCCAAGCCAGGCCAAGTCAATTTCGAGTAGAACTATTCCAAATGTCACCCATGATTTCTGTATCCATTCTTCCAATCTCTGAAATAATCAGTTAATATTTTTATTATTCAGCCTGAAAACCTGTAGTTTATGAAGTACTCATTCACTAGTGAATATGGGATTGCCTCATAATAAATACCTTCTAACAGTTTTTCTTTCCTACTTATTTTTTAAAAGTTCTTGCAGATGTTCTAACAACAGAATCTGTGAATATTTGAAGAAACTGCTGAATTTTCTGCCCGAGTTTTCCTTCTTACAGATTCTTCCTTCTTTCATTTCTTTCTGATACTTTGAAAGAATCATATTTAGAAAAAATTATGCTATATTTCTGTGAAACTTTCCATGCAGAACATCTGGAATTTCCAACAATTTCCACAGAGTTTCCACGTACCTGGGCTTCAGCTGCTGCTGAGAATGAAGTCCTAGCACATACAAAGCTTTTCTCCACATGAGAAAACTTTGATCAAGCTTTGAGAAGCACTAACACTTTCGTATTGTGAAGCAGAAAATTAAAATTTGGCCATAAATGTTCAAGTTTTCTTCCATTCCTCTGGCAGGTTGGTCCAATTTATACAGATTAAACTTTGGGAAAAAAAAACCCACACACTTGGGAATTTACCCCCAAATCTCTAAAGATTGCTCCAGTGCCATTTTGCAGCTTACACTTAAGAGAGAAGATAACTCAGAGACTCAGACCAGCTTAATAAAAAGTCAGACCAGTTTTTCACATTGTGGGAAAACAGTCAGTAGTCCAAGTGGAAACCGTGCCTGAAGACCAGAGACAGAAATGGCAGGCAGAGGAGCAGGAAACAGGGAATCAAGAACGAAACATAAATCAGATAAAGACACAGGGCTAAGATCCAGTGAGAGAAGCTTAACAAGGCAACAGGCAGGGAAACTGAAAAACTAAGATGGAGAAAATCTAAGCTCGAGGGTGGAAGGGAGGCTTCAGACTGGTAGGGTAGTGAACAGAGAAATCTGGTGTTTAGAAGCTGGAAATGGTAAGTCAAACTTAATGCAGACCTGAGGAGTCAAAAGAGGAAGAGAGTGAAATGGGGTGTGATAGATTCAACTCCAGTGGTTGAAACTGGGTGGGCACTGTG
>NW_010449866.1:0-6058 GCF_000710305.1 Buceros rhinoceros silvestris | reverse complement strand
GGGGGAGGTGGGGAGGGAGGTGGTGACGACAGACCCGCTCCTTGCCCTGGAGCCTGAATCCTAAACCACAACATGAAGAATCTCAGGACACTAATATTTTGTCATTCCTCTGACTGGCAGAGATGATGAAAAAATCCCAACTTTTATTAAATTATCAACTGAATGTTTACATTTGACTGTTGTTGGCTCTAACTTATTCATATGTTTAAGTACTTCTAATTTTTTTTCCCCCAGAAACTCTTTGATCCAGTCGTGGAGTTCACATCAGAGCAGCCTACTGCTTCTTTCATCTGGAGTTCTTCAAAGACAACAGCTGAGGAGATCAATTCAAGAAGGTAACACAGAGATTCAGTTTTGCACACCCTGAAACAATTGTTTCATGTCACTCTTTGAGAATACACATGACGGCTTGTGTCTAATTGTGAGTTCAAACCAGAAAACAGAAATTTCAGGTAAAACTATATGTTAGGGTACTATGGGGGTCAGGTGCCGAGGGCATCTAGGGCAGGGCAGGGCCTGACAGCCAGGGCGTCTCCCACCACCCTCCATCAGTACCAGGGTAGCCCCAGACCCAGGCATTGGGCACACACCTGGGGATGGGGACGGGCTGAGGGCAGGCTGAGATGTGGACCTTCGGGTGGGCCCTGGCCAGGGTGTCTGGACAGGGACAGTCAAGGCTAACAGTGCCCTCAGGGCCGTGACACTGCATTTAGTCAGAAAGTCCTACGTAAAATAAACTACAATATAAAAGCTGAATGTTTACACCATGCTGCTTTACCATTCAAGGTGGGTGTAAATTGTATTTAATTTTTATGACTGAATTTCGCAGTAGGAGTGTTCATGAAATTTTATATTGCACAAGTACTTCCCTTGGTTCTTTTAAAAGTTGGAGAGTTATTTCATTAAATTTTGTGTAAAAAGAAATCTAAGTTTCAAGATTTATTCAGTAGTAGCTTTGATTTCATTTTTTTGCAGCTGTACTTTTTTTTGTGCTAAGGTAGCTGGAAAGTGAAATATGACAGCAGGAACCATCTCTGTCAGCTATAGTTGACTCACTTTCAGAAAATGTTGTATAAAAAATTACAAGAACTTGCTAAACTACAGATCAACTTCTCTGGGATAAAAGGTTTCATAAGTTCTAATAACTAATAAAAAAGTAATGTGTAATCTCTTCATAAAAATCCATCAAATTTAATTTGAATAAGAGTTGCTTGGAGTGAGTATAGTATAAATTAAATAACGTAATTACAAACTGGGCTTATAATGACACGGTAAATATCGTAGAACAAGAGCTCATTTACTCTGGCAGTTAAAATTAAAAAAAAAAAAAAAAGTGAAAGTGGAAGTATTGGTATCGCTTCCAGGTCTCCTAGTTTCAGAATGCTGCCTTACTGATGTCTTTTACCTGGCAAAAGAATTTTTATTCTGTATTATAAATCTCCAGTATTTATCCCTTCTTTCCTTGCAGATGTTATGGAAAAAACATGTGAAGAAGAAAATAAACTTACATACTATAACAAGATATGAGTCTTGTTAGGAGGTTTTTAATTCTATTTATCTGTGATTAATGCTATAAAAATACATATTGCTTATTTATTACATGCAGATTAATATAAGTAAACACCATGTAAAATTCCTTGAGTGATTTTTTTTTTACTTGCACATGTATAACAAAGTAGTCTAAGGGAAAAGAGCCCTGAAGCCATATTCATTCAGGAAGGTAAGTAAAATCATCAACTCTTCATGAAAACTTACATAAATAGCTGTTTTTCTCTGTTCAGCAAGTAACATTGAAAACCCTATCACTCACAGAAAGTAAAACTACTTAAGGACTCTGGAGATACACAGTTGTAATCTAATCAATTGTACAAATTAACCCTATTAAATGAAGTTGAGGTTTTGAGGTAAACTAAAGCTGAAGAAAACTGCAAATAGCAGAGAAGGTTTTTTAAAAAACAAATCTCCATCAAGGAGCAGAAACGCATGCTTCTTACATAAGACCCTGTTATTTTGGAATCAGTGGTACAAAAGTAGTAAGGAAATAAGTGAAAAGAAAGAAGAAAAAGCTAATTCAACTGGTAGCTGAAGGAGGTAACAGTGTTCAAGGACTGCATTTGCCATTCACATGAATTTCACATCTTTACTGACAGCAAACATGAAGTCTGTGCAACATTTAAGTTGCACATAATCCTTCAAAGAGAAGTTTTAGCTTGGAGACCCAGATAACAGAGCTGATAGGTTTCATTCGAACAAATAGTATTTGGACAGCTAATAGTATTCACAAAATACTTGCAAGTCTGGAATACTAAAAATGTGTACTACAGGTACTTTTTACCTGTTAGTTAATATGCATTTTTACTGGTAATTCGTCTTTTATGGTTTTCCAAAATGCTCAGCCAATTTGGAGGACCAATAGAACGTCCCGTAACAAACTACACACATATTTTAATAAAAAGTTATGCTGAATTATTGCAGTATTCATCAAGTCCAGCTGTTGAATGTTATACTGAGTAAGTTTTTACAAACCAGGAGAAATTTGCAAATAAAGCTGCAAATACAGTTGATAAACCTATCCTAGCATTTGGCATTTTACATCAGTTCACTTTTCTTTCTTTGTTTATTTTATTGTGGCTTTTCTGGGCAACTAACCATTTAAAGTTTCAAATCTTTCCTCTTCTACGGAGAAGAAAATAAATAAACCTGTATTTGTAAAAATCTTTAGTCCCTAAACTGGAAATTCACATTGTCTGTTAGGAGTTCCACTGACATCTTCATGCTCTTGTCTTCTGAGAAATTCAACTAGAAGCATTGTTTGAAGCACTGTCTGGCATTCTGTTTGTGGACGCTACTTCTGAACACTTGATTGATTCAGTTCATCACTCTGTTCTGCCACTCTACAACTACTTACATGTCTTTAACTAAAGACTTCAAATAAAGCTTTTCTTCTACAATGTCTATGTATTCCATCTCATAACTTAAGGTCAAGACTAGCTAGTCTGAATAAAATCTGTCAATTTAGAATATGAGATTGTGCCTTAACACTTATTAGTATTTTTAGACCTCTTTATAACTTGGTTGGGTTTTGGGTTTGGATTCTTTTTATTTGATTGTTTGGTTGGGTTTTTTCCTACTTAGGCATACAGAATTATAGAATAATTCAAGTTTAAAAGGGATATCTGGAGGTCATCTTTCTCTGCCTCCTGATGATAGTCATAGAAAAAGTATCAGGGAATATTAATATGTTCAGGTGCATTTCCTTCAGTGTTCTTTACAGTAGTGAATGTTTAAGTAGGGATCATAAGAAAAATAGATTTACAATATTTCTGCATTTAATTCTGATGAAGACTCCTTTTTGTAGAATACATCTTCAATCAATAAATGCTTTCCGTACTTCACGCATTTTTGACTGAGAGAAACAGTAAATACTTTCTGACCATAGCAAATCAGAATGTACTTTTGCCACTGCCCATAGTATTTCTGCTTCTATTTGAAAGTCCATAGCAATGGTTCCTTAGAGATCTTAACCTAAATCTGCAAAGCAGGTGCAGGTGTATCATCATTTCAACAACACATGGTCTTAAAATTTGGGTTTTTTATTGAGTGTCATACTCCCAAAGCTACATACTTGAAAACAAGAGGATTTTCACTGTGAGTTTTGTTAAGAGAGACAAGAGGCACATATAACACTGCTGAAGCGTGTGTGCACCCAGAAGAAAATAATAGGCCAAAATCTATTTTTAATACACAAGCAGACACCAGTTCATGGCCCATTAGAATTCAAGCAGAGACAGGTCAAGTAAATGGAAGAGAAATCTATAGAAGTAATGACATATAAGGAACTGTGTTCTGCTCGGAAAGTTCCCTGAGCTGAAAATAGCTGGAGTTTGGAGTACTAAGGAGGAGGTGCGGGCACTAACTTTTTATGATTGCCCTTTTATTTTATACCTCCTGAGGCCCTGTTTTTAAGTCCACCTGAGGGACAGTACTCCACAGGATACTGAGCAAGGTGAACCCTTATTCTGTCCCTGTGTGGCTGTTCTGCCGTTATTACAAAATAAGAGGGCATTATGTGAAAATTCAGTGAATTAGACATGGTTGGTTAAGTTTATCATAGTAGAGCACTAGTTCTTTGATGACTGACATTATTTTGTTTAAAGCTCAGAAGTTTCAGATTCTTCAAAATCCACAAGGAATTAAAATTGTCTCGAAATGCACGCTGACTTGAAGTTATTTGAGAAGGGTGACAGGCAAGGCTGAATGCAGCTCAGCATCATTCAGAAGGAGTGTTTTGAGTGCTCAGTTGATCACTGAGTCATGAGTAGCCAGTGCCCTGTGCTTCTGTTTGTTGAACTCAGCAGTCACTTCCTACTCCTCTTTTCTGTCTCTCTCCCTTTCTGCTGCTGACCACTGTACTCTGCATGAGAAGAAAGATTTCAAGGACCAGTCATGAAAAAAGAGAGGGGTGGGAATGAAGAAAAAGTAGGGGTGCTTATCAAACTCAGCAGCTGGAAACACAGATCAAGAATCTGGTTTGGGATGATTCATTCCCCTGCTCATACTCCCTCCTAGCCAGCTCTGCCCTTGTGTTGAACTCATCTAGAATTTATTTCTCCAGCACTCTTACCTGCACTTAACTTGCTGAGACATAGAACAGTTTACTTCTTTGGAGTGGAAGGAAATCTCCTCAGGCTCCCTGTCCCTCTACTCAGGTGGTCTGTCCTCTGAATTGGTTGATATTTGAAGATTAGATAAAAGCTTTCTAAAACAAAGTTAGCATGCAGGCTTCATATTGCAAATCCAAGCTATTTACTGTCAAAAATCAAGACAAACTGAAAGAGGATGTGGCAGAAGATAAATTGATGTTCTAAGACTCACATAACATAACAAAGAAATACTAAGGCTATAGAATTGATTGAATAACTAACTACAGTTTGTGTTAGTCATATTCTCCTAGAACAAGTAACAAGGATTTGTGGGTGAACTTAAACCTCTGTTAAGAAGGAAAAAACAAAACATGAATCTTTGCGCAAAACCCCCCAATGTTTGTAACTGTTAATAATATGTATGTGGCTTCACATAATTCTGCAATGTTGAATTTTGTGAATTAGGAACCGTAAAAGAAATTCTAATGCAAACTTTTGTGTCAAGGAAGCTGTTACAAATAGAAAATGGACTTGCAAGATGTTAATCCCTTTTGCTCTTTGCTAGTGGATTTTAATTAAGCAGTAGTGTGTACATGAATTAACTTCATGTCTGGGAGCTCTGAGTCTCCTTTGGATCTTTTGCCAGTGCTGAGCCTTATGCCATGCCTTAGAGAAGTAGAATACCAGAGGTGTAACAACTGGTCAAAAATTTCTTTTAAAATTTCAGAGCTTCAATAGTCCCTTTCTTACTGTTCCTCTTCCTGACAGATTAATTCATACATGCACCCACAGACAATCATTTTCTCAGGAAGCTGTAGATTATCTGTCATTAATACTTGAGCTGTTACGCAGTTTGAAAGCTGGGTCCTTAATGAGGCGCGGAATTGCAGGAAAAGAAAAAGTGTGTTCTGTTGAAGACATCTGAACGTATCTTTGGAAAATTGCACTGTCACAGAGAAAAGCCACAAAGGGTTAGCTTTCAATAGGTGATCATGTTTGCATGTTCCTCTTTTATTTTATGCATGACTACCCTAGGAACCCGAAGTCATTCTTCATTCTTGCTTAAGTTCTGAAAGCCTGCAATGACTACTGAATAAAACAGCAGCTATGATTTGAACAAATAAAGTGACAAGTGATACTCCGGTGTCCAAGTAGTCTCAAAATGATTACATAAAATTAATGCATACTGTTCAGAGAGAATTGTTGTGGTGGGTTGACCTTGGCTGGCTGCTAGGTGGTCACCCAGCAGCTCTCTTAATCCCTCCCCCTCTACAGGATGGGGAGAAAATAAGATGGAAAAGTTAATACCTTGAGACAAAGAGAGGGGTATCCGTTACCAATTACCACCATGAGCAAAACAGTTTCAACTTGGGGAAAACGAATTTTCCTCAGCCCTGGCTGCCGGGCAGCGTTGG
>NW_010449865.1:0-5784 GCF_000710305.1 Buceros rhinoceros silvestris | reverse complement strand
GTTGGACTCAAAGATCTTAGAAGTCTTCTCCAACCCAAACAATTCCATGATTCTGCAATTCTCTTTCACAGGCCAACCTCAACGAACTCTGCTTGCTTTCAAAGCTGCAGGGATGTGAGCTGGCACCAGACTGGGTGCCACCATGTGTCACCTGTTGCACAGCATTACAGATGTATCTCAGTGCCGGGGGTGTAACGGCTTTTAAGTTAGTCTGGACTGACATCCGCCCGACTCTGAGAGAAAGCAGAGCAAGCTCCCATCTCCCTGCAAAACACAGCGCAGGCTTTTCCACCGTCATTCCCCGCATCTCACTGTGCTTCTGTTGATGGTGGACCCGAGACAGAAAGCTACATCCTGAGCTACAATACAGTTCTTCAGAGTTCCGCAAAGAGAAGAATTCAGCTTTGGGTACGGTGTGTGGTGGACCTGTAATTCAGACCCACTGCTCTGGTCCAGGTCTGCATCTGAACTCCCTCAGTACTTGGGGCTGTTTGGAGGATTGGTTTAGTTTTTAAACCCGTGCCGTTTTCTAGCTCTTATAAACTCTGTTCGTTTTGAACACAGTATACAGCCCGATAGCAGAATAGCAGCTACTATTAACAAGTAATCATAAATATTTCTACTGATCCCCTAATCCTGACATTCTGACTTTAATTAACCTGTTTGTTTGTGTTTAATAATAAATTGTGGTAACTCTTCGGACATAATTTTTAACTGGTGAAGCTGCTAACCAGTTTTACAGAACTGGCATTCAGTGGGCCAGGGATTTACCTTACTTGAAAGCATCGTTAATCCCTGGCTGAAAAGATGACTGTATTTCTGGGATCATCAAACTAATCTCTTTTCCTTTTTTTACAGCAGTGAAGTATACCATGATTGGTTTGGAAGAAAGGGATTTATGAGGAATGGTTCATCCACCACATGAAGAATAGTTTTGAGGTAGGTCTTAATTTATCTTGGCTTTCTTTGAATTGATCACTCACAGCTGTATCCTTCAGGTACAGAAACGACAGTTGAACCAAGGAACCTGGGACCGTTCTGGTTTCTTTTCTGGTTTCCCCGGGGAGTTGTGTGTGTTTTGGCTCTAAAGAAGGTAGGGATAGACACAGAGCTTTTGCCTTGTGTTTAGGAGAAGTCTCACTTTGCTCTTACCTGATACCTTGTTAAACTTGCCCGAAGATGTTTCCTGGGAGAGGAAAGGGCTGCAAATTTGCTTCCTAGCTCTGGCTTTCTGTAGAAGCTTGTCCAGCATCTTTTCTGCTCTTGCAGGACAAGGCTTTGAGAGACGTGTGGGTCCCTCTGGACTTGGGGATGTTAAGCTTTGATTGGTGTGAAACGAGGGGTTTGTATTCGTGCCCTTGCTGAACTATCACTGATGCAACCTGCCTCCACAGAACGAGCCCGACGTAAACTTTTCTTAAAGGATTGAGGAAAAAAGTTTGTTTCTGGCAATGAAATACTGTTTTTATTTTTGGCATCCCAATGTATGAGTGAGGCAAGTAATCTGATTAGCATGTTTGCTAGAGATATGAACCAATGGGAAGGTGAAAATATTAATAAAAGATAGAGTTGATTTATAGTCAAACTGGCCTTTAAATTTGCAGTATATGCTGTTAGAACATGCTTATATAACCTCTGTTTCTATTCATAAAGGTTTATGTGGGTCTATATTGAATTATGCATTTAAAATTAATCCACTGAGGCAGCCCACTGAGATGCCACTTCTCATTTAGTAACTGCATTAAGGACTTTGTGCTTCATTTAGAAACTGTGAGAAGCTTGCTTTGTGCTCTGGAACGGAACTGGCCTGCCAGCTTCAGACTGGCTGTTACACGGGGTTTAAAACAACCATCTCTCTGTCTCTCTCTGTCTCTCTCTTTCCGAGTTACCAGTAAAACCCTGTTCTTGACTCGCGTGACCTGACTCATGCAGCTTGGCTGAACCTGACAAACCCAACAGACTTGTGTCAGATTCTTAGAAGAGCTTAACAAAGGTTTTCTTCAGGGGCTGGGAACGGCTGATTCCGCCTTTGCAAGGCTGTGGGGAGCCAGAGTGAACAGCCGCACACATGAGGTTTTTGTATCAGCAGCTGTAATTCAAGTTTATTAAGTGTCTTGTTTGTGTAGTTTCCACTTCCTCAGACACTGCAAAAGGGTCAAGAGCTTTTGCAGATGTTTGCATGGATTTTGTTCTAAGAAACCTTAGGCTCTTAGCTCTTCTTATCTGAGTTGAGTTCTCCAAAGTGCAATTCTGCTTCTGAAATGGCTGCAGAACAGTATCGAGAGGCTCTTGTTGCGTCTGAATTAAACTTCTTTACCTTAAAAATAAAAGCATATCAGTTCTACATATTCACACTGGGGTAAAATGCAGACTGAGGTATCTGCATGGCCTCTCTCATTCCTCACGAAAAATGGCTTGTTTTGGGAATGACTGATGTTACTGGCTCGGGGCAAAACTGTTTTCTTCTTATTCTGCTTTTGGTTGTTATTGTTTGAATTATTAAGATAGTGCTTTGTGACCCGAGTTTTAAAAAATTTCCTAAAGTACCTAGCAAGCCTTTCAGTTTGTGTATCTCATTCTGTGGACTGTGCTCATATTGCCAAAGTACTCAGGCGTCTCCTGAATATTTGAGAAGTTAATTTTGTGAATGGTCCAGCTGCAGAGGTTCGATCTCATACAGAGTTGTGTACCTTCTCTTCCGTATTTCCCACCGCATCTGCCCCTTGTCCCTTGTGCCGTCGACTCCGCATTGCCGCTGGGCCGGAGCTCACCACCTCCTCCGTGTGTGCGTGCGTGTTGGGTGACCAGCTGGCAGTTTCAAATTGGAAAAGAGGTGGTAGAAATTTAAAAAAAATTGGTTAAAAATCAGCCACCTGGTTCAAAACTTACCAGAGGTGATGGACAGGCAGTATCATATTGACAAGAAGCTTCCTTAGAAAACCAGGCTGGAAGTATAAATAGTTGTAAGACAAACATTTTCTCAGTTTTGCATTCTGTCTCCATTTACGGTCAGCAAACAGAACAACTTGTTTCGTTTGCTGCTTTATTTTTGTGTGAGAGAATTAACACGTGTGATTTACTAGAGGGAAGCTAGGTTGAAGAAAAGGATTTTTATGTAAGTACAGAAAGTGCTTAGTCCCTTGATCATTTTTATCTGCTAAGGGATTAAATTCCATAGTCTAGATTCAGCTGCTATAAAAATTTTGTCTCTTGCATCTGTGACTGTGCTGTATTAGCTGAGTGTTTCACTGCTGCAGGGTGTCATGCAGCCGGTCCCAGAGAGGACTTCGAGTCTCAGGGTAGACGCTTTAAATGAGATTCCGTAGGTAAGGTAAATAACATTTCTATACAATGACCGTATTTTAAAATAGTCTTGCCTTTACCAGATCGGTGACAGGAGGCTGTCCTCAAAGTTATTTAGGTGTCTCATTAATGCAAGGGAGAACTGGATGTCGGAGTGTTTGGGGATCTGGAGGTAAATTAGAAAACAATGAACATCTTGAGGAAAATATTATCAATGATTAAAAGATTTGAGAAACATCTCTAAGTCTCACCATTTTAAGGACCCCTTATAGGTTTATTTGTCTTTAGATTAAAGTTAAATAAGAGCATAAAATTAAATGATCATTTTAATATGTGAAAAGCAACTGGTTGCATAACTGTCAAGTTATGAAACCTGTATCTTTGTCCTCTGCATCCTGAACATCTGTGGCCTATATTTAATTGCAGTTTTCATCTTCAATTTGAAGAAACAGTGTTTAGCCTGAAGACAAAAGCGATCTGTGTACTGAAATCAGCTAAATAGCGTGGTCGGGTCTCACTCGCTACCAGAAAAGGCATTTTTATACATGTTCTAACTTAGAAATTGTATTCATTTGATAGCTTAAATACAGTTGAGAATACTGTGATGTTCTGAGTGATGTGAAGAATGGAGGTATTCAGACGCAGAGGGATTGTAACTCAAGAGGAACAGGTGCATAAGGATAGAAATGTGGGGCCATATTGCGGTATCAATTTTTAAGCAGAAATCCATACTGATTCCAGTAGGGAGTCATTCTGATGAAATATTAATGAAATTATATGATATAGCCCATGGGCAGGAAATAACCAAATGTGGAAAGTAAAGCAAGCCAGTACAAGTAGAGAAAAGAATATGAAATGCAGAACCAAAGGGAATGAGCAACCTCAGAAGTAATTCGCCTGAAAAACGTGGAGAATGGTGTAGAAGGACGGTTCGATGTAGAGTGGCAACGTGATAATCTCATCACCTTGCACACAGCAGCCAGATAGCTTCAGCCCAGATCTGCAGCTGCAATTTGTGTTTTGCACTTGGTCCCTATAATGGATCAGATGAGATTTCTGTTTCAGTCAACCTCCGATTTTTGACTTGTGATTCAAATCCAAATGCTAATCTGCATTCGTGACTCAGAACTCTCTGAGTGGCATCCTTATCACAGAGGAAAAAGATGGAGCCTTCCTGTAGAAGTAGAAATGTGGGGTTTGAAGGATATTCATTAGAGTCTTAAAATGCTGGTAGTCAAAAGTGAATTCTGAAATGTTTGCGCTCTGTTTGCTTCGACTTCACTGTAGCTGTTAAATTCAAGGTCTCAATAGGCTTCTTAGCCCATGTCTCAGTTAGAAATCAAGGTGTCTGCAAGACTACACTGATGAAAACAAGGCAAGTTGTGCAGGTTTAGTTTTAAAGCAAATTCTGTTGTTTGGAGTAAATCTTAGACAGCGTTCCCAGGTGCAGTCTTGATGAGATACCTTGTGGTAAAACTACTGTTTGCTCCAAATACAATTTATTTCTGCAGAGACAAGGAATTCTAGAGCTCCAGCTTCTGCCTGCACATCTCGTGAAACAGATAGGTGGTCAGTCTGAGGACAGGCTGGTCGACAATGAAGGCTTGGTCACAGCCATGGCGTTAAAGAAGAGCCTCATCAACTAGATATGCTGGTTCACTGAGCTGAAGGTGGAAGTATTCCCATCTACTGTTAAAACACAGCCTCTACTCATTTTCTGCCAGAGACTTGTTTTTAGTTTGAGTTTTCTGTCACGCTGCCATTCATTTCGGCACGATGGATGTGCAGATTAAAAAGAAAGCAAAGAAGGAACCCTAAAACATGCACCAATAATACACATATGTTTATGCAGCCAGCAGTTCCCGTATTTAAAGAGAATGCTCTGAGAATTAAATTTCATAATGTTCTGAAATAGCGAGAACATTTAAAGAGCATCTGTGGATTCGCTTGAGCAAGTTTGTTCTGTAAATTGCTTGAAAAGAAAACAGACTCTTCCTAGGTATTGCAGCAAATTGTTCCCAGCACTTCAGCTTAATACACTAAATAAAAATCCAGAGGAAGCGACAAAATATTGGATGAACCTGTTTCGGAATAGTGGCTCAGGCCACAAAGCAAGTAATTAACAGGCTGAATGAAGCATTTAAGCCCACGCCTTATCATTTATGTAACTAACCTTTGAGTTTTGGACACACTGGTATGCTGCAGTGAAGCCTACACAGTGTTTCTTTTATGTGTGTGTATTGAGCAAACGGGAAATGCATACCCTGCCATTTGTTTTTCACATTTTCAGCACTTACCAGAGTTCTCTGGCTGAGTGATCTTACATCGCAAAAATGTACGCCTCTTGTAGTGCAGTACAAATCTAGATGAGTCTCAGCCTTGTTATGTGTGTGGGGGGGATGTATTCTACTTTTAAGGGTGCTTTTGAGCTTGTTTAAAGAATCATTATTAGCTCTAAAAATAATTAGCGGAATGTCACTT
>NW_010449864.1:0-6357 GCF_000710305.1 Buceros rhinoceros silvestris | reverse complement strand
ACAGAATGAGGTCTGCTCTAACTCAAACCAGGACAGAAGAAATCGGTTCTGTCTTTTCCTTGCTTATGTTGCAATGTCAAGATTTTGAAGATGCAGGATGGGAATGCATGTGAGAATCAGCTGGAAATGGTGGCTGGCTCCTTTGGCAGACATCTAGTCTGATCTGCCCCACTAGACCCCTCGGCTGTTAATGGAAGACCCCATGCTTCTGCAGCCTCCAGTGGCTGGGAGGTAGCTGAGGCAGTTGGCACAGACCAGGTGCTTTAACCCAGACAGGCTCAAATTATGTGTGACGAGTCCTGCCGAGTAAGTCAGAAAGATCTGCAGTCACTCTTCCTAGTACTATTTCTGCTCCAGTACTATTTGTCTTCGTAACACCAAGGACAACATGTAAGAGGGCCAACAGCAGGATTTTGAGCAGTTTGTCATGTAATCAGGGGGTGACACAAGTAAGTAGGTGGTTAGTGATGCTCGGGGTAGCTACTCATCTCTGTCATTTGATTTCATAGCACTGGGTTTGTCTAAGCCTTCCCAGTGAGGCCGTGCTCCCCACAACTTGGCTGTCAGTGTTAGAGACCTCTGAGGAGGTCTTCACAGCTCAGTGGCAGGAAAATCCCACAGTACCTAGGGCTTGCATGGGTTACAAAGCATTCCTAAAGGGACTTCTCTTTTCACATCACTTCTGGTGCAGGGTGACATCCCAACATTTCACAGGTTTTATCACTCAGACGGAAAAGAAAACATGTTTTGTTCTGCTACACTAGAAGCAGTTTTTAAAAGCTTGCTAGATTTGGAAAACAGGTGCAAAAGAATCAAAGGGCAGATCCTGCTCTGACCTCATATACCCCATTCCTATGCCTGCTCCCCACCATTCATCTGTGCTTTCCTTGCACCAGCTCTGGACCTTGCTGAAGCCTTTCATGAGCTGATTTACCTCGTTAAAGTAGCAGAAAACTAAGACCAGAAGGAGGAAATGGAGGTAAACCGTCTTCTGGGGTTTCGGTGAGGTCATTCAGTTTGGCAGGACATCTGGCAGGTACCATGGCTCGGGGAGGGAGCAGGGAGGAGCGTGGTGCTGGCCACAGGATGGAGGGCAAAGAAGCCTACCTTCCCTGTGTGCAGCAGTCTGTGTGCCAGCCCAGAGCACCTGCCACCATGCTCCCAAACAGCATACTCCTTCTAAGGTCAGGTACTTGGGGCAAAACCCATCCTCTTCCTGGGAAATCAAACAAGTGTAAAGGTCACACTGGGGATTTCCTGAAACCCAAACATCTGGTATTCAGTTTAATTAGACTATCAATTTGTGATCCTCTTGCTAATGAAAAGCTGTTTGATACAGTATTAGCTTTTGATATGAAAATATGCTTTTGAAACCCTACCTCACCCTGGGTGGCCCAGAAAGTGTTATCATTTCCCTGTCAATAGATAACTCATTCATAATATACACAAGTATCCCTGCTTGACAAACGCCGATGGAAAGTGTTGAATAATCTCTGATTCATATGATTCATGGTGGATTCATATGAATTCATATGAAGATCTCTCCGGTAACAGTGCCCGAGTGATGAGTTTTTCAGACTTCTTATCCTACCCAAAACCATCAGCTCACTTCACTGACCTCCTTGTGGACCCACAAACGTGTCATTCAGCCTAGTGAGGGTGCGTGAAGACGGGGGCAGGGACAGGGACAGAGAGGGAATACTCTCCTCACGCTAGTGCTACTATTGGGAAAAACAACATGTAACTAAAGCTTGAGTTTAAATATATGAGTCTGACTAAACTTTCTACGACTTGGAACCACAGAAATACCTAATAAGTATACATTATGTTGGTATAAAGATAACAGCTTACCTGTAATTTTACATTGGTGCTAAATCCCATTGCTAGCAAGATAAATGGAAGATTCTCAATTCTGAATTATGGAAGATACCAGCATAGCAAAAAAGGGAAGGCTGCCTACAACAAGGCACAATGTGGTGGTGTCAGCATCCTTCTGTGTTTGAAAGCTCCCAGTATTTACACAAATAGTATTTTACTAGTGTGATAATGAGGATGACAGTATTTCAGAGGGATTTCAACTATGTCATATAATTTTAAATAATGTTCACACACTGTCTCTTCGTCATTTATTTCAGTATTTCCAGCTATTCTGATTTAACTTAACCTGATTTCCTGCAGAGCCAAAAAATTTCCCACTCTCATTTCTTTTGGACTGATTTGTTCATGGGTCACATTTGTTTCTGTCTCAGCTATGACCCTGTTAAAATGCGAACATTTTCTAGGTTTTAAAATATCTGCTTTGGACAGCACAGTGTTCTTAAATTAGTGTTAGCCAGCTATGCACTTTTCATGTTATTGTACTGACAACGTAGACTGCTGAGCCTGATTTCATCTCCCCTAAATTACTTCCGAAAAGTGCTATTAGTGACTCCCCAAATCACTTGTTTTGCCAAGTGGTCAGATCACCTCCTTGTTCAAAGAGCAGTTATAACCTCATCTTTAGCAAATGCATTTCTATTTCAGACTGATTACTGGGCAGCTGCAAAGTGCTTGGTGTCAGCAGCATTGGTCCTCTTCCATGGTCAACCTTGTCCTTCTGGACCAGCATCAGAACACACCTGTCACTCACAATGATGTGTGGCTGTAGGTGCAGGGTCCATACCCCCGTTGGGTGGTCAGTACCACACACTGATGCCCACATTAAGAAGAATGAGTCACAGCTCAGGAGTGCTGCGGTGCAGGACTGGGGGAAGGGGAAGGGAAGTGATGCCTTGAGGGGACAGGTGCTCACTATCTATTCCACCATGGCATCTATAATTCTTCTATCTTCTTCTATCTTATCTGCCCTTGATTTACAGACATGACCCAAACATGAAGAACTGCCCTCAAATCCTCCCTCAGAAATATCTCTGATCACATCAAAAATGCCCTATTGCCCTAGCCCCAGGGTAGAAGCAGTGTCAAGTGCTTCCTGCCCATGTCATCTTCATCGTAGCCAGGAGTGATGTCTGGTCATGGAGGGAAGCAGCTACTCTGCTACTCTGGGAAATGCAAGTAGACACAGGCTTCTAAAATACACACTGGAGACAGAAAGATGGTTTACAAATTATGGAAACCACTGGAGCCAAAAGTCTGGGATGAGATTTGATAGGATATGCAATGTAGAGTGTTGTGGGCTGCTCTGCCATAGTGTTTAGTAAGGTGCTGATAGGACATTTTGAAGGGATAAAGAGGCTTCTCTCAGGCCGGTGGTAGACTTCTTGTATTTCCACTAAGCCCTGCCTAATGAGTGCCTCCCGACCCCATCCTTATTATCTGGTCCAAAAACCTCCTGCAGCCTCAAACCTTTGCTTCCTGTCTCTCTACTCATAGATGGTCAGGATGAAGGTGTGGGAGCTGATACTTTTCTAGTGGAGGATATGCCTCACTGCCAGAGTAGAGTGTTGTTTCCGAACTGTCCATCACAGCTAATAGCTTTATGAAGTCCCTTAAAATTAAGGGCTTTCCAGGTGGCAGACAGAGGCTTAACACCGTGAAGGAAGGAGAGAGCCAGATATCTAAGTTGCTGGGAGACAAGAAAGGTTTGTACTGTACTCGCGCAAAACAGGCATTTTAGGCAGCTGGAGACATTTCTGTGTCTCAGCCTGGATAGTGTCCAGTTTAGACATGAAGCTGGTGCCAGTGGAGTGATGAATGAATTGCAGTAGCTTTCCTAATCCTTCCTGTATGGCTACTTCTGGGAGATGCAGGCAGGCCTTCCTCTTATGATGTGAGAGAGAATCTGGTCTACGTCATTCTCCCATTCTACTCACTAATCTTCAGCTGTGAATCTCCAGTGTGAAAGGTGCAACAAAGCAGAACCCAAAGAAGACCTAAGAAAAGGAAAAGTAGCACTTCAAAAGCAATCCAAAGGGGGAGCTACTTCAAAAGGGAACCCTGGAGTAAGAAGCACTTCAAAGGGGAAAACTTCCCTGGGGACCTTGTTGCAAATTATCTTAAAGTAGGTCCTGCCGTCAAACAGATGTAATTAGTTTTATTCCTATTACTACTTTCATGAAATCTTGTTCATTCAAAACCACCCTAAACATTCCATATGATGGAGGAGCACTTGCTGAAGGATGCACAGGACTTCAGTGTAGTCAGCATCCCAAACTGCAGGCAACAGGCAGCAAGAAGTACCTGCCCACCAAGACTTACCAAGGCTCAGAAAGGTCTCTCAGAGCAGGTCTGTGCAATCATATACAAACTGGGTTAATTTGCTTCATATCTTTCCACAGCAGACTTGCACACTATAAATTAATTTTTTTCTGCAGCAAAAGCTCATGTAATTTTCTTACCTCATGTATTTTTAGTCACTTTGTGTAGTCTCATTTGAGCACTCTAAAACATACACTTTTTTTTCAGCTGCTTCTTTGTCTCTAGGGATAGACCAATCCAATCTCCATGAGCTGCATGTACTGCTGATTAATTTTATTATTATCATAGTCAGTGTAATTAAAATAATGCCAATGTGGTCTGATATCTGTCTTATCGTTTTCTTACTTCTCATTGCATTGTTCCCTTCATCTTCCATATATCCCTTTCCACATGCTTTTCCCCACAACAGGGGAATGGGCTCTCCCCAGATCTTGTGGCTGCGGCTGCACCCTCCCTTGGCCATTATCCATGTCAGCTACCTGGCCCTGCCACTAACACTAATGTTAATTTTTTAAATGTCTGTTTTCTTTTAGAAGCTCAGACTCCATACTCCATGAAGAAACTTACATGGTGAAGAGAGTTGTGTTCACAATGTAGGTCAAGCATGAACAACAGCTCCCAAAAAGAACTGAGGAATTTCAGGATCATTAAATTTCAAAGTGCCCACAGTCTGACTTCAGGAAACCTCCCTCGGTTCTCAGCGCTCTGTTTTCTCAATACCCTCCCAAACCCCTAGAGATGAGTTAATTTCTCATTCTCTTCAGAACCAATTAACATCTTTGGATTAATTAAAGTGCATGTCTTTTGAAACCGCACCCATGTCTATTCGCTAAGTACTACAGTGCATTATTCCATCATACTTAAATGGATACATGAAAATAGAGTGAATACGTATTGTAATGGTGTTAGATAAACCATGTATCTCTTGAAGATCTCACACAGACACTTAGAAAGCTTACTCTTCTTTTTCTTCTCTTTCCCATCAGTGTGTCTCTTACTCACCATGCATCTTATTCAACAGTCTAACTGTAGAAAGCTTGTTTCTGTCTCCCTGGATAAAATCTACATTGTCACCCTAACTCAGGCAAAGGCTGAGTTCTTTATTCCCTACCCAGGTCAGGCAAGATCATACGTGTTGGAAAAGGAGGAAGGGATAAAATAAGTGAATATTGTTTTTAGATTCTTTGCCAAAAAGCAACATTTAACATCCTCAGTTTGAAGCTTTAGTGACATTTTTCTCCTTCCAACAGACATACTCCTACACTGTATTTTCAGTGTCTAATTCCCACACTTCATTTTGAATGACCTTATTTCAGGAAATCATCCCATGCATTCATAGCGAGATTAATCTTGTCTTTGAAGACAATGACAACATCAAAGCAACTTTTACGTATAAAAAGAAAAATCCTTCCCTAGTCCTCTCAAGCACACCAGTTTTCTGGATTTCATCGGCCTGCGCTGCTAGACATGCAGAGAAACAGCTATTACAAGCGCAGGGATCCTTCAAGTGTGTGCAACAGGTACATTATGACACTGTGGTCAGACCTTCTGCCTCATGACCTGCCAGTGTTTGCAAATCAGCTTCCCTCAAATAAAAAAGCTGCTTGGCTGGTGTTAAAGGGGATGTTAAAGTGCATTCTCCACATTATGAACACCTTTATTTAAGATTTTTAATATTAACACTGTTGTGGTTGAGACTTGTTTTGAAATTTGTCTCTTAGCAACATCAGAGTTATTTACAGTAAAACACAACTGAATTGAGATGAAAGAACTTCACCTCACCTGACTTCAGAAAGTAAAATACACACAACTTGTGTTTACAAGGGAACCCAGTACAGATGAATGCCTTGATGATAGCAGCTTATGGAACATCCATACGCGCTGTTAGCATTTGTATGGTGACGAAACAGAATGCAGTTTCTGATATCTGAGCTGCTTTTACTGTGGACTTTGCAAAAATAAAAATATCTAATAAAACTAAACCTGGAATTTATAACAGTGGATTTATGTGGAAAACAAAAGCCAAACCATAATATTTATTAAAATGAAGTTCAAGCTCTAAAATAATTTTTAAAATAATTGTGTAATTTAGTAGTTATTTAGTCTGCTGTAGAGCAGCCTGAATGTAGTAAATGAAGTAAATGGAACCTGAGACTGCTA
>NW_010449863.1:0-5911 GCF_000710305.1 Buceros rhinoceros silvestris | reverse complement strand
GCTGCCGTGGCTCCCCGCTTCAGATCCCTACCGCGCTCCCCTGCCTCAGGTGCGAGCGAGAGGGACAGATGGATGGAGGGGTGCCTGCAGGACGCGGTTCTTGCGGCCCGAAACTGTCAGGAACTTGGAGGTGGTGGTTGGCAGAGTGCACAGGCAGGATCTGTCATTTGTGTGGAAGACTAACGTGTCCCTATACCGCCTTACTGGTGTAACACTCCTCACTGGACCTCGTGTATGACCAAAATGCCTTGTATTGCCTGTTTCCTCGTAAACTTGTGTTAGGAGGTTGGGTCTGAGCTCAGGGAGAGCTGGGAAGGGTGCAGGGCCGTTTTGAGGGGGGACAGGCTGCACCGTTATGTGACTTCTTTTCTTGTTGCCTTCAGAAGACATTTGATCTCAACGCTAATTTAAGTAAGATGAGAAATGTCAGGTCATGGCGCTCTGACTATGAACTCTTTCTTTCCTGTGCTCTCTGCATTTTTTGTAAGGGATTAGCTGTAACCGTAGATGTGCAAAATACATATCAGAATCCCAAACAGTAATTGATTTGGATAATTCATGGTTGGAGGGAGCACCTCATTTTGCAAGACCTCTTTACCAGCATCCCATCCCTCTGAGGTGATTAACAGGAATGAGGTTTCAGAGATGCTGAAGCCGTGATGTCTCTTAAGCTCTTTATGAGAACTATTCACTTCTTGCAAGTTTTGTGTAGCAGCAGCTTCTTAAAGCATTTTTCGTAATTCAAGTTAAAGATATTTTTTAAGGCCATGTGATTGTAGCAGCTATTTGCTAGAATATGTTTTCTGTAGTTTCATAGTTTGGTTTAAACACAGGTGTGCCCTTTTAAATTAATGTGTCTCTTCAGTTTCTCACAGTTTATACCAGCTATGTCTAGTATTTTACTTGCCACGGTGTTGTTTGCTATTGGTTGAATAAAATCGTGTCCCTCTGAGGCATTGTAGTAATCCAGCATCTGTAACTGTTAGATCAAATGATGTTGGAGCTGTAAAAGCTTTTGGTGTTAATAACTTTTCATGAACCCACAAGCTGTGGAATGTTCTTGCAGAATATTTGCTATGATAAGAAATGAGTCTGTTTGCGATTCATTGGGTTTTTACAGGTTAAATGTATTGTTTTAGAGAATTTTTCTTCTTTTTGAGGAGATGGTGATCAAACTTCACTTGCTTCCACATGCAAGAAGTTGCTTTTAATATTCATCAGCTTTAACTGGCTTCCTTGATTGAAGAAGCATCGTAAGGCTATTGCTGGTTCATCCATCTCCCCAAGATTTCTCAGTTACTTTCTCATAGCCGCTATGTAAAACATATGATGGTTTTTCACATGGATGTTTTTCAGAGCTTTGGCAGTAATAACATAAGCTTTCTCACTTTAACATGGTTAAAATAAAAATAAACAAACCAACTGCGGGCTGTAAGTACCCATTAATCCCAGCACAACATTAAGCAGTAGGCAAGTTCTGCAGCCTGTCAGTGCAGAGATTACACCTTACATTGGCAGAGGGGTTTTGTTCAAGTCAGTCATGCACGCAGTCTTGCTTTTTATGCAGTTGAAACTTCTATGCAGCAAAACTTCTATGACTTGAGTGGCGTAGTCTTAAGACCTTTGAAATTTGCCCTTCTGTTATTCTAAATTGACACAAACCTCACGTACCTGCCTATCTCACTTTTAAAATGCCAGCTTGAGCAAACAGAGCCTTATGGGGTGGGGGGCAATATATTTCTTATGAATTTGTTCAATTAGGGAGCCTGGAACCCAGGCTGTAGGTATCAGTATAGTTTAAATATTATCTTCTGACAGTAGATTTATTCTATTCAACATACAGTGTGAAAGTAGACAATATTAGTACAAAGGCAAACATGGGTTTGGTTGCATCCTTTGAGACATTCATAATGTTTATCTGGAAGTTTCCTCCCGTATCATCACTGCTGATCATTAATCCTATATGAGCATAAGAGCTATTAACATATAACTGCTGTTCACGTAGTTAATGCAAGGAATGTGTAGAATCCAAAATCTCCTTTGTCGAATCTTCATCGTTTTAACTTATGAATTTTCAACTGCTTTGGAAACTTAGATGTAATTACTAATGTATTAATAGAATTACTGCTGTATCTTGTAAGTGGCATTTTGTTTACATTGCCTTTTTTTTGTTACAGAAAGAAGTTAACAGTACTTTTTTTTTTTCATTAGGGTGTAAACTTCCCTTGTGCAGTCAGAATACTGATTTTGACCTTAATTCAGCATGATAGAATTAATTTCTGGAGCCAGAGTAACAGTCCAATGCTAATGTTGAAGAAAACAAACTATCAGCTTGAAAATGTTAGAATGAATTTTGCAAATAATTGTGTCAACACTTATCCAATACATAGGAAGTTCCACTTCGCTAGGGGAAAAACGTTGTTGCTTTACCAGAAATCATTGGTACATTTCTCATTGTTTAGAAGGAGTGCTTGGAACTGAGATGATACACCGTCTTGTTTTTGCACAGATAGGCATGTAATATTTTAACTGTTGCAAAGAGAAGCACAAAACCCATAGTATTCTGTCGCGATCGTATTTAAACAATACTGTTGAAGGTATGATATGTTAATATTATGTTTAAAAATATAATTGATTAAACTTTTTTTTTAATGGGTCAATGTTTAAGCTTAGGCAGGAACAAATTTACACTATCATTACTTAGCCTTCCACAGGCAGTGGTGGATTTTATTAGTATTCCAGTAAATTTATTTACTCATTTCATTCTCTGCAGTTCAAGTTAGGCATCTTTGTTTTCCTGAGACCAGGAATACAGTAGATGAGGCCAAGATCTCTAATACAACTTGTACCAGCATTGTCAATCAGAAACTTTTCCATTTGGGTTTCTTCCAAATACGAGGATGATGCATTATACTATGATGTTTTCTTCTTTTATTGTGCTATGTCTGTGTTCTCTTGCACTGCAAATGGCAGATTTTCCTCAAGTGAAGCATACCAATATCAATAATAATATACAGTATTTGGAAATAAAATAATCTCTTAGCTTCCAGAAAATGCCATGCATATTTAGTCTTCCATTGCTATGATAATTGGAGCAATGAGAGGATATATTCTTAGTATTTAAGCCCCAGGTTTGTGTCTCCTAGTGTTTGTAAACTGTCTCTTATGTTAAAATATCTGCCTGGCTAAACTCACAACAATCTGGCTACGAAAAAGGTGAAGATTGTGGATTACTTCTGGGGTTGGAGTGGGGGGTGGGGAGGGGGGTGTATGTCTTTCGGTAGTTGGTAAAGTGTAGTTTTGTTCCCTGCCGGTACCTCTTTGACCGTGATAAGAAATAGGGTTTTGTAGTTAATATACATTTACAGAACTGAAATCTTTGGGCCCCTAAGTTGAGGCTAGAAGGTGAGGTTTAGAGAGCCTGTGTATTCAGCTGTGCTAATGCCCTCTTCTTCATCCAGGTTGAGGCTATGAGCTATGTGCAATGCAGTTAAGTAGACAGCAGTAGGCAGCATTTCCTCATGAACTGACCCACTTGCTTATCAGTTAACTTATTGACAATCTGTAAATATGTATCTAGTTTTATATAATTCTAAGTTTTTGTCAAATAATATGTGTAGTACATATTGCCTTTTCCCCTGGTGCTAATTCTCCAAGCCTCTGAGAAGTCTGTAAGAAAAATTTATGATGGAAAAAATATTTTCCTTCCCCAAGTAACTAAAACTGGTGGTAGCCTAAGATCTGCCATAAAAGCAATCCTGATAAGTGCTAGGGACAGGTCTGTCCTTAATATAGAGTAGATAAAATCTCCTGAATGAGTTGGAGACCCAAAATACCACATCAGTGCATAATTTTGAGGGTTGGAGCTCTTCAGGCTTTTGTTTCTTAAGAAAGTTTTCTGCTTTCTTTGAGCAAATTAAACTTTCGACCTCAGTGTGTGCCTTTGTCGCTGGAGGATTCATCATGAGCGATACTATTCTCAGTGAAAATTATTTTCATAGAGATACCAGCTTGGCACCTATGTTTGTTTAATGTAGTTCCTTAACAGGAATGCACAGGATGTGAGTGGCTTCCTTTGTTTTTCAGCTGAGATAATTTTTTTGTGATTTGACCTATAAAGTTCTTTTACCATCAGCTGGAAAGCAATTACTAGACACAGCAGAGCTGAAGCAGGCTTGTTTTAGGTAAGAAACTGCTTGCAGGTAGAATTTTTTTATGCTACCTTAAGAAAGAGGCTCTGAGACTTGAATTTTGTATTTCCCTCTATCCCACCACCATCATGATTTGAAAAGAAAGAGCAAGACCTCACAGAGAATTAGTTTGCAAAAAGGGAGGATGTGTGTTAGTGTCAAAGATGTATCAAGAGATGGGAGATGGTACAGTGAGACTTGGGAAAACAATGCTTATTACTGCAGCTGAAGTATTTTAGACACTTTGTGATGGACAGCACTGCAGAGGTAACATAACAGCTCTGTTTCAAATATTTTAAATTCCTGTCTTCTGTTGCAATACCTTGTAAACGTTCAAGTGATTACTTCTTGGGTGGACACTTCTCATTCTTATACCCACAGGGAAATTCTTTCATCTTAAAAATGGCAAGATACACTTCCTTGTTGGTTGCATAGATACACATAATTTTCACTCTTTATATGTTATTAGGGAGCTCTTTGATTTTGTGCTTGAATAGCCAATAAATTAGATGTTTTTAGAGTGAAGAGTGGTTGTCTTTGGGATGTGCTTGGGGCCTATTTCCCTTGACTGTCCACTGGTGGTCAATAGAGTACCTTCACTTCACTTGCCAGGGCCTGATTCCGTCCAAAATTAGTTTAGAACCATAAAATGATGCAGATAAACTTGTAAATAAACCTATAATGCAGGTTGCAAATTAGCTTTTGACATGCATGTAAACATCTGGTAGAATTATCTCTGTGGTGTTTTGCCTGAAATAAGTACTTTATACTTTATTTTCTGCTTAGAAAATGAGTAAAGATCTTCATAACTGACCTAACTTTTTCAAGAAAGCTGTCTTCCTCCTTATGGATGGTTTTCTTTTTACATCACTTTTATCCACAGAATAGTCTCTCACTGGCCCTACACATGCAAACGTGTCATTTCCAGCCCTTTCAGAAACACTTCTGGGTGGTACAGTTTCCTGCGGCATTCACCATTAATTTCCCTGCCATGACCTATGCACAAAATGAAGTTGTTTGGTTCCTCACACTGCCATAAAAATTGACCAGTTCAAGCCCTTCAGTTACTTGCCGATCTGCTACAAGAAGTAATTTTAAACTGCTTTTGCTTGGTTTCTCAACAGAGGCTATTTATTTAACCCAGAAGTCCCTGTCCATTCTGGCTCCTGGAGCTTAGTTCCAGCAGAGCTGGCGGCTTCCGTGACCTGCCTCACAACCTGCCACCGTGGCAGGTGTGGCAGAGGGTACGGCTCTATTGCCATCTGGAATGATTCTGCTCTTTCCATCTCATTGAATTTCTGTTTCATTTCATCTCTCGGCCAAGAACTTTGTAACTGTTCTGTTACTACTGTGCATCCAAACTGCCCTTACCTTCTGACGATTTTTAAGGTTGGGTTTGGTACGTGTTTCATGTTTGGTAACCCTCTACAGTTATAACTATAGAACTTCCACTGTGCAACTTATACTGTGTGTTTCACACAAAATGATACTTGCTTGGAAGATGGTCAGACACAATCAACTATGCAAGTAATTAAAAATGCAGGTGCAAAGAAGGCAAAGTTATGGAAATAATGGCATAGACCCCTAAGAGGGCTATGTAGTCTCTTCTACTGTTCTGCATAGAGAGATAAATTAAAATTTATCTACTTAATTGGAAATTGGTTGTATATCTTTAATAAATGCTTTTCAGATTTGTGTTTAACAGTTCTGCCCTACAAAGA
>NW_010449862.1:0-5556 GCF_000710305.1 Buceros rhinoceros silvestris | reverse complement strand
GGCTCATGGAGAAGCGGCTGCTAAAAAGCTGACACTGACATTATCTACAAGGAAGGTCCTAGTTGTTATGTATCAACTTCTCATCCAGCGCACTGCCCATCTCACAGGTCCACCTACTCCAGCTGCAATTACGCCTGATTTTTATTAAAAAGAGACACAAATCTAGTTAGGCCCCCAGCAATACCAGCAACAAGCCTGAACATCACTTCCAGAAGTGCAAGGAGAATGCTCCAAGTATTTTTTGAGCAGGTCAAAAAGTTTTATAGACACAGCTTAAGCCAGAAACATAACATGAAGCAAACCACCACAGCAAGAGCTTCCACAGGTTAACAAACCCCACAGAACACAGCAAGTCTTCAGAGTGAAATGCATTCCATGGACAAAAATGGAAAGTACCTTGAAAACCCCTGCCACGCCTGGCAGGTACATTCATAACAGAGCATGCTCTCAGGCACTTACGCACTAGTTAGGTTTGAGGTTTCTCTGCACATTCACGCTCTTCTAGCCTCAGCAGAGGCCAGTAGGTCATCGCTTGCCAGTGGGACTGGTTAGTGCCTGTAAGTCCAGCCCTGCATTCGTTGTGTTGAATCAGCCCTATGTAAGCCCAGATGGGAACAAAAGCTTCCGTAGGAGAGCAGTGAAGATATTCAAACATGAAGGCTATCGAAAGAGCAGTGGAAAATAATCTTTATTATTAAAAAGAATAGACTCCTTAAAGAGAAGGTCAGGTTAATACAAAAGCATTTATGATTTTAATAATTAGTTTCCAAGAGAATTAGGCAACAAGTTACCAAAACTTTTCACTTGTTACAAGTGACTAGGCTAATCCAAGTATCAGCCTCATTATTTGCTACCCAAGGAGCTTTTCGTCCCAGTGAATCCAGAAACAAGGGACAATTCAGAGTTCCTCCAGAAGCTGTTCACGGAGTGACCCGTGACCATGCTGCACATTCCTACACATCCTCCTGACAGATCAGATCTACAGAACCACCTACACAACTCCACATCGACATTCTGACACGCCGCCCTCTAAGGAACACTACTTGGAAAAGGGACGCGAATCGTTGTTCTTGACACCAGTTCCAGGAAAGTCATCCAAGAAGTTTGAGATGACACAGGTCATATTAGTGAAGAACAACAATTCTGATTATTTACCTCTCAGTATTGTTAAGGCAGAAGGTGATGTGAAAGGTGTCCCTGAAATTCACGTTAAAAGATGACTCCTTATGGGACAGCATGCAGAAGATAGCTCCACTTCTTACATCTTCCATCATACCTGCTGCTTCTTTCATATTCTGGCATAACTGAGAATTCGGACAAGTTATATGTTCATACAAGAAGACTGCTGGTGTTGACTTAGCCACTCGGTAGTAAATAATACACAATCTTAGTCGAAGTACCAGCGTTTCACCACATCTAGTCCATGATTCTCTTCGCATACTCCTTGGTTATGCAGAGAAACTTCTTTACAAACTTCAAATGACAGGTTCTGCACTTGTGTGAAGCACCTGGAACAAACGAAGTGAGCTAAATCAGTTACTCTGGAGAATAAGGACTTCTGCTTAACCCCAAAGGCTCTGTGCCTGGACAGTCACATCATTCTACCATGGAGCCATCAGAAGAAAATCTCTAATATGAGAATTTTCTTCCTAAAGACAAGAATTTGGAGAAGAGGAGGGGGAGATGTGTGGCTTTATGGTCTATCAATCTTCAAAGACTTTAGCTGTAATCTCTTCCAGGGAAATGAAAGAAGGAAATTTATCATGCTCTATCTCTTCCTTGTGCTCTCAGTGATACTTCATGTTTGCTGACACAATATTCAAAACCCCTGACCTTTTCCATGTTCCTTGTACCTCCTAAAGATGGTTTATTTGTGTGGTTATTATTTAAGCCACAGTACTTCCAGTTCACTTTTCTGTCTCCTGGAGGTCTCCACTTTCCTACAGATTTGCACTTTACCAGGGCTGTTCTTGCTCACTGAAATTCTCAGCTGAAGTGTCAGAGAATGGCACACTGAAGTGGTTCACTCAGAACGTGTAAAGGAAAAACCCCAAAGACCTTTACATTGACTGTAGGTAGGGTCAGAAACACAGATGCTACAAACAGAATTCCACTTAGTGCTACTATCCCCTCCATCAATCCTCCCCCAATCTACATTCTGGATATGTCCTGGCAAGACCCTAGATTTTCCTCTCTAATATTTAGCCAACGAGTCTTTTCACCTGATTGTTGTAAGTACCTTTGAAGCTCTTTATCTAGTTCCTGAGAAACTCCTTTAAGCTCTTTCAGTACACCCGATGCTTTTGCACTTTCTTCCGAGAAGCTTGGCATAACATCTGTCAGAAGTTCCTGTGTGATCGTTAACTGCTTCTGCAGTTCATCTACAAGAGGAGATGCTAAAGATATTATTCACAAGCGCAGGCAGCGGTATCAGTTCACACGACATTACTGAACAGCTGGAGTAACCACAGCAACAGGTGAACTGCTGATGGAAAACTACTGTTTGTTCAGCCTTCAAATGCACTATGAGAAAACTGTGAAAGCCAAATTATACTTAGCTAGGGAGACTAACTCCAGCAACAGGCTATTACATTGCTAACTAAGCTCTCATTTAGAGTATGTCACAGGTCTCTACAAGGCAAATACAAGAGAAAAAAACAAGTTTAAAACATCCAAAATTCCCTGGCTAGTTACACACACTGTTACTGGCATGCACCCCTAACATGAAAGGTACCCAGTCCTTTCCTTTAGCATTCACAATCCAAAAATACCTGTTTATTTCCTTTTGAGCCTTCTTACAAGAATACTAAGGTCTTTAATAAACCTTTTCTGTTTGTTTTAAAGTATAAGCAAGATTTCTTGCAGACAAGCAGTTTAAAAATGTAACTCATCCAGACTTCAACAAAAAACAAAGTACTAATTTATTACACAAACATTCTCTGATTCAAGACATCACACAAACATTTAAGCTCCAGTGGCCAGTTCCTCCGGCGGCCACAGAGAGATGCAGCAAGAACAACGTAAGAATTCTAGCATACCAAAATCCCACTATTTCTGAAAGTAAATTTGGTAAATCAAGTCTTCATACCAAGGTATGTTTGCGTATCTCCTTCTATGTGAATATTCTTTATGGGTAATTCATGTCTAGTGGCATCCAGGGAAACTGCAAAGCTTTTATATTGCTCCTTAAACCGTTCACAAACAGGAACAAGGGGAGAAAGTACTTCCACCTGAAAAAGACACATGATGAACCACACTTCTCCTAAAGCAACCATTTTGTTAGTCCAGATTTGGATCAATATAGAAAAATAATTCATAAACCCCCCCATATACCACTCTGAAATTCTTGTTCACAGAGGAATTCAAGAAGTTTGTGGTATAATACTGCTATTGTGCTGTTTAATTCTCTGCCACCCAAAAATGCCTCAGCCAACACCACTTTTCTTGCTCCTGTAGCTCACAGGCATCAGCAACCCAGCAGGACAGTGTTTTATAGTCGATAGTTTCACCACAGTTAACAGTGTATGCACCAGAAAACAAAGGTCTTGTTTATTTTTTGTAATGAGTATTTGTTAAAGGCAAACATAGGTTCAGTTTTGAAAATTAATTATTCCAAAGGCACTAACTTTTAATTTGACACAACAGCACTATAAAACACTGAAAGAGAAGGTAGGGTTTAGCATCTAAGATTGTCTGTTATCAAGAACTTCATCAGAAACTTGCCTTCAGACAACCAAGCCAGCACAATCACTGCCTAACACACACACAAAAAAAAAATCAAATAAAGAATGGCAAACAGTCACTTCTCATCTCAGCTCTGGCCAGAAAGGTAATCGTGTAACTGCAGGATGTTCACATGGTTTTAAGCCACTTGCATCTCCTGTGCATCAGCTGTAACCTGCTCTGGCAGCCGGTGTGCTCCTGCTGCCCCTTGTCCAGTAGCTCTGACTTCTCCTTCCTGCCTGTCCACAAGGGACAACCAAGTAGGTGACAGAGGCATTTGTTAGATTACCGGAGAGCATCGCATGCCACAACAGGAATAGATATTTATTTCGTTTAAGATGCATAAAATTGCAGCCCAGCAGGCCAGAGCAGCAGAGAAATCTCCTCTGGACAAAGGACCTCTTCATAAGTGAGCTTGTTTAAATACAGGAGAAGCGTAAGTGGTACCAAAGCCTACCTGTTTGTCTAACGCCTCATCAAGTTTCTGCTCTCTCTCTTTGAGCAGAATTTCACGTTTCATCCTGCAGAGCTTCTCCTGTTGTCTCTCCTTTTCTTCACACAACATTAGCAAGTTTTTTTCTAAGTTTTTCTCCAGCTCAGCAAGATTTTTTCCTGCCTATTACACCCAAGACATAGTTAGGACTAAAACAATGTTACATGGTAGTAATTAACTCTAAGAGAGTTTTCAAAGCAAGTCATAGCTTTACAACCATAAACATATAAAGTCACAAAAATCTAATTTTTACGGATCTGAAAGCACAGACAAGAAATTAAACAACCCTTCAATATCAAGATCTTCTATCTGAAACGCCAAACACTTGAGGGTCTCTCACCTTTATTCTTAGGTAAGTTAAAAGCAGTGTCTGAGATTCCAGCTCTTCAATCACAGCATTAGAATCATTTCCCTTCAGAGAAGAATATCCTAGATCAGTTTTGGTATTTAAACACTTAATTTTTTCAATGTTCAAATAAATTACTGAAAGTTTGGTTTGTGCCTGGAATCATCATCAACAACAGTCAGCTCGAAGAAAACAGTTCAGGTTTTTTAAACAACGCATGTTAATTAAAGACACCACTTTGTTTCACCACTTCTTGTAACATATTCAGCAGATTTTTGTAATACTGGTAAAGAACTTGATGTTCCCGTGCTACATTGAATAAGATCCCTGAACAAGGCAAGGCACTTCAAATGACACTGAATTAACATTAGTTTTCTGAGCAAAAATGTCAGAAAATATTTAAAGATAGTGTGATATAATTATAAAGTATGAACAGGAACACAAAAAGAAGCTACTTGAGGAGATGCTACAGTTGGAAAATTGGAACAGACTCTTTACCACAAGAAACAGAAGCAAAGCTTCCGTCATTGCTGAGACATCTGATGAACACCACAAACATTACCCGCAGTAGAACAGACTTATCTTCTCCCTTCTGCCAGAAGGCTTTACATTATCCTGGGACCTCGAAGTTGTTATCAAGATTAAAGATAAATAGAAAATCTTCATTTCACACATTTCACAATAAATATGCTTAACAAATGAAAGCAGTGAAACTCACCGCTTTTTTGGGTTTTTGACTTCTCCCTGCTCCTCCTTTACAAGCAGATTTCGAAGCAGGAGTCTTTTTGCGGACAGATTTATCTGTATCACAACAGAAAAGTTATTGTTCTTTTCTTCCTGAATCATACAGTATGGGTCAACAAATCAGGTTCTTCAAAGGCAAAAATAACTTCAAAATCGTTATGTGTACCAGGGTCGTGTTAGAGGTAGAAGTTTAACTCTTGTCTGCCAGAGCCTTAAGGGCTTTCACTGAAACAGTTTTGCAAAGCCAGTA
>NW_010449861.1:0-5615 GCF_000710305.1 Buceros rhinoceros silvestris | reverse complement strand
AGCAGTGATATCCGGCTCTGGCAAAGCATGGCACTTTCTAAGACACCGATGAGGGCGATGAGAGAATGAGGTGGTTATATATTTTGGGCAAAACCCCCTCATTTTCACATGTAAGCTCATTGCACACAGGATACAAACCCAAGAGCCTTGCAAGGAATTTTAAATACTTGTTAGAATCCAGCTGGGAAGGCATGATCTCTTGTGCCCTTATCAGGCTTTACGTCTGGGCTTTTTTCCGTCTTTTTCCCCGGGATGTCGTCTTTCGTTATTCTATATAAGTTTAATTGTTGTAACAGTTGAGAAATTGTTACATGTGGAGGAGTTTCGTTTACTTCAAAGTATCTCAAGTACAAAGGCTTTTTTAAAGAAGTAAACAACACGAGCAGCACACATTTTGCTACCGTACGTAACTATCTCAGTGAAAACACTGGTGCTCCTGAATCCCTGTATATTAAAAAGAATGGTCATTCACACTTGATTTCCATTTTCATAAGATATCAGATTTTTCAGTCATATGTCATGAAATTAAACTTAAATTAATTCTAAATATACTTCTAAAATTCTAATCTTAGGTATTTACTTGCTATTTAATGTTTTACTTATTCTTGATGACTCCTCTTTTTCCCAAGACTTTCTTTGCCCTAAATATTGCTTAAGCAACTTCTTTTCATAAATCCAAAGAGATTTCCATTTACTGCAAGTGCGGAGCAGCCTTCTTTCATTTCTCTAACTTGTTCCAGTGACCGGAGTATTCACATCCAAAAGGGTGTTCCCCAAGACTGATCCGATGGTCAGATACTGCTTCTAAGGTTTGGTCACGAACTTCCTCCTCTTCCAGCAGCATTTCTCTAATTGGTTTCAATATGAATTTAGAGATGAATGAGAAATCCGTAATTCTAAATATGTCATAAGTAAAATATAATCTCATTTCCCTGCGGGCAGTTCTCAGCAGTCTGGGAGCCTGAGCTGCTGATAAAGAGAGAGCTTGTTGCCTTCTCTGTTTTGTCTTTTCCTGTACAAGTACATACTGGTCAAAATTCCAACAACAATTCAGCCTCTCCCAAAGTGCTGCCTATTTTAAAGTGCATTTTAGACTATTTGCTTTCGACTGTGAGCAGAAGCTGAACGCCGTGACAGGAATAACTGGGCGAGCAACTGTGTCCTTTAACAAGAGATGCCAACGCTTCTTATTCTTTTATACAGCTTCGGTCTGAAAAGATGCTAGTAACTAGTGCACAGCTTCTCTTCTCTTGTGCTGCAGAAAACAGCAGCAGCTGGAGCAGATCTTTCATATCGGGTACCTGAACAATTGCTTTCCTGAAGTAAGACAACAGAAGTGGGTTTTTAGTTCCTTTTTTGCCTTCATTATTTAGTGCTTTGATCTCAGTTTAAAGGCAACTAATAATTATTTTGGATTTTTTTAAAGCTTCAGATGTGCTGCTTTGGTGGAGACGAGGCACGGGGCTGCTCCGTCCCCGGGGTGAGGGGCCAGGGAGAACTGCAGCCGCCAAAGAGGACCGCGGGAGCTGCAGGATGCTGAGCAGCAGAGCCTGGTCCTGCTCTCTGTGTCCCCAGTGCCCCTGGCCATGGGCACTGCTGACCCCTGGCCAGACCGTGACCACAGCCAGGCTCTTGGTTTGCGCTTGCCAGCCCCGACAGCTCCCAGCTACCCCTCCCTGGGGACACTGCTAGCCCCCGCTGTGCCCGAACACACTCAGACTGTGGGCACCCAGCCCCAGCCCCTATTTTGCTCATCACTGAAGCTCTTCAGGAGGATCCTTTCGATTTTATTTAACCTCTTCTTTCCTGAGCTCATTGTCTCTGTACTCTTCTGCAGTAGGAACAGGATTTTCCCATTAAACCAACCTGCTCACAGCCTTCTTTCTAAGCACCAGAACTGTCACTGTGCAACCTTCATGCTCACCAGCTGCCAGGATATCCTCCCATTACAACCCTTGGGTTATTCCGCACATATTCAAATCCTCAGTTTTAGCTGCACTTTTGCTACTGCAAGAACATTTTCCATTCTTTTGTCATTTCCCCCCCTTCATTTTCCGCCCCTAGTGAGCTTTTTATTTGTCATGATTTTTTTTTTCAGCAGCTAATTATTAGCTTCTCTCTCTGAACTATTCTTCTGTGCATCTGAGACTCGGATTTTGATCCCAAGAAACTGGAATACATTTCCCCTTTGTTTAAAGCCTCTCTGTAGATAAAATCAGTTTTGCAAACCGAAGGAAGATTTAAATCAGCATTCTCTGTAAGAGATTTCTCTCCTTTTGAGCACTGCTTTGGTTTCCACGGTATTTCTTCTAAAGTTCAGCAGCAATGCCTTGAGAAAATAGCAGCTCATTGCTTTTGAGATAAACTCTTATCTTTTTTATAATTTAATATCCGTGCCACTAAATGAAAGACTTCCCCATCAGTCTCTGTGTCTGTTAGGTAGCCTAGGAAGCAGCCGTAACACTCACCCTGTCAGCTCCTAGGACAGCCCAGATTAAACAACTTTGCCATTATTAATGTAAACATACGTATTACAGCCTTTCCCCCCCTTCCGCATTTCGGGCACTTTCATCAACTGTCTTCTCACCAACTTGCTTTTCTGTGGCTCTCTGCCACACTGCTCAGGCTGAGGAGGCTTCTGCTTGGTCTGATCCAAGCCAATCCCTCAATGTCAGCACGCTGAGCTGCCTCCCCATGCCACCCACTCGAGCCCTCGTCCTGGCATTCGGGTGGATCGACTCAGCCTTCCTTGCGTCTTCTAGTCTTTTCTTGTCTTTGTTGTTACGGTTGCATTTCAGCCCAAGGCCAACCAGAATTGCAAGTTTGAAACATGCTTTTCAAGAAGACATTTTTGACTTCCATAATTCTTCAGCAGCGAATGTTTCACAGCTGAGCTTTAAAGGGGTTGATAGGTTTAGAGTGTAAACCGAGTTTACCTTACGATACAAAACTGAGCAGAAAATAAACAGCTAAAATAGATAAACAGGAAAAAAAAGTCTATTTCTGTGCGAAGATGCATTGTGATTCTACGTCCTCAAATCTAAATACTGTGTAAGGATGTTTTCAGATCGGGAGAAATCAGCCAGCAAGCACAGTCTGACTGGGCTGTCAAACATACAGAGAAAAAGACAAGCGGAAACACTGTGCCTCCAGCTTTGATCAGGTTCTGGTGCTCACAATGCTGTCCTTATGGCCATGCTCCTTCACATGGGAAACCATTGTCAACTGGAAACGGCGGAGTGATCAGGGCAGAGTCGCTTCTGATCTGTTCTGGGGTGCACTCCGCTGTTGCTGTCAGGAAAAGCTATGTTCCCACTTGCCTTTAACTCGAAAGAGTTCAAATACTCAGAGGCAGGGAGGAGATCGAGGGAGACAGGCCATAATTACTTCTTCTTTCTCATATGATTAAATATGAACTAAGGAACAACTGCAGTGCGCGTCCCCTGCACCAAAATCCTCCTGCAAATGCACAGAGCCAAACTTCACAGCAGTCTTCCCATTTCATCAGCAAACCTGTGTTCCACACATTAATGATTGCTCAGGACGACATGAGAAATAAACTCCGCAAAATCCGAATAAGGACCTGACTGAGCTCACCCAGACGGGGGGCTTGATTAATAATTCGAAATAATACTTTGAACACTAAATAGTATTTTATGTTCCTCTAAGCCATAGTGTAAATCCAGGTTGAATCTTTTTCAACAGGTTTGTGTTAGCTATGACTCAGAAAATCCAGTCACCTTTAAAGGGTTGTGAAGAAAGAGAGGAAACAGGTTTTTTTCTGCATGTTGCTGAAAATTTTTTTCCTCCTTTCTTGCTGACTGCAGATGAAACCTCAGGGAACTGACATTGCTGCCTCGAGTTTAAAGGTACCCTTCCCTCACAACAGCAGATAACGTGGAGGCTTTGAGGTGAAAACAGCATCTGAAATGTGTGGGTTTGGGATGCATTCCTGGCTGATTCGGTTTCTCAGGGTGCTGAAACGAACCAAAGCCCTTTCCGAAGGCAATCTGAATTTACGTATGAGATGAAACATGGCAGATGAATCCCTCCAACAGGAGGGAGCACGTGGTGCTGTGCCGGACTCCGCTCTCTTTGCAGATGTTTCTGGAGAGCACTGCCCAGCTGTGGTGGGGAGGTGGGGAAAAGCACAGACACATCTGTTAGAAAAGGTGACAGAGGACAACGCTGGCAGAACGACTGCTGACAGACTCGACTGAAGACGTGTTGTAAAGGATGCTGATGGAGAAGATAAGAAATGAGTTTGATGCAGGGGGGAGACGGAAGACAGACATTCATAGAAAAGTAGAGGGTGGAAATGATGAGCCAGGAAAGGGGCAGAGTTTATTCTGGACAAGAGTGAAACAAGATTGCATGCACAGAAGCCAGAAAAAGAGCTGGTGTGGTTGTGCCATAGAATAGAGGGACTGAGTGTGTGATTCAGCTGGGAGAGGGTGAGGAAAGGTTGGATCTTTCCTATATGTGAAAGGAAAATATGACTCCCAAGGCTACTGATGCAATTACCAGAGTCATTGAGAAAAAACAGCAAGAGGTCAGGGAAAGCAGCATCCTTTCAAGGCTAAATGATGCAAAACCGCACACTCTGAGAAACATTTCTCACAGTCCAGGAATCTTTTGTACACACAATTAACCACAGCTTTGATTGTGAGAAGAAAGACAGCTAATGTCTTGCGGAAAATGCACAAAGAATGGCTCGGAGAGAGTAAGGTCAATGGCAGAAATACAAGGATAAATCAAGTGGTAGGGCTGTAGCTGTAAGTACAGGCGATGTTTATTTAAAACCAAATACATTAACAACATTGAGACATAGCACTGCAGCATATGGTAATGTCTTCGGAGGCGAAAAGTAACACTAGACCTCCTGAAGCAGGCTCTGCTCTTCTGCAAGAATCAGTGAAAAGCTTTAAAAAAAAAATCAAAGCACTGCTAGCACACAAAAACAGGACACACAGGCTTGTGGTCAAGACATACTATTTATTCAAGGGCTAATTACAGTAGGCTAGAGGCTTCTTAATCCAACAGTGTAACGGGGGAAAAGATTCCTACAACAAGAATGGACAAATGGCAGGGAAATTACCTGTCTTCTTGTGTAAATCTTCTGTGCTTTACCATCTTCCTACTTCTCAAATGGCTCTTGAAATGCTGTGGATTAACTAAGGTCATGCATCAAACTTTGAACCCCCTTATCTTGCCAGCAGTTACACAGATGGCTCTAGTGAAGTCCACAGAACATGTTTAGTGCTGATCTCCATGAACATGGTTATGATAAAGCACCTATGGGCCCTTGAAAACTTGTCAGTGTCTTCCCACAGGCTGGGTCTGGTTGCTGGTTGTCCTGCAGGCACACAAGTGGGATGCTCTGGGTCTCACAGTATTAACTTAGGTGTTTGCCTATGTAAGTGGATCTTGAATCTGCTGCCTACATGATGCTGCGTCCTGAATGTGACAATGTACAAGACTGGAGTTGCTCAGCCTGGGGAAGAGCAGGCTCCGGGAGACCTTAGTGCAGCCTTCCAGTGCTTGGAGGGGGCTGCAGGGAAGATGGGGACAGTCCTTTTAGCAGGACCTGCTGTGACAGGACGAGGGGCGATGGG
>NW_010449860.1:0-5558 GCF_000710305.1 Buceros rhinoceros silvestris | reverse complement strand
TATATAATGAAGTAATTTTAAATATATATTTAAATATATTTAGACGCTTTTGTCTTCATGGTAAATAGCAGTTTGAACAGCTGCTAAGTGTTTTTGGGGGAGAAAAAAAGTCTGAGATAAGCAGAACAACAGCCTTAATGATGCGGTGCTCTTTTTGAACTAGTTTGCAATAAATATGACATAAATATATATCATCATATATCTCGTAACATACCCTCTTGCCACAAGGCCAGCATGTTTGTGCAGAATACAGTGTTTGTGTATGACCTCATAAGAAGTGGGGGGAAATCCATTTAGTGTACATATCCTTAAGCATTATGATTGCACGTATAGCACTTTTCAGTGGAGAAACAGAGAACGGTCAACTATTTGTTAATTAAACTAGAGGTAAATAATCTGTAGCATATACATTGCAGTGCCTGGGTAAATTGATTACTTTTACCCTTTTGCAGGTAGAATGTGTATGTGCCACAGAAAACTCCAACTTTTAGATATGACTTGATTTTTGATGACAGATTGGAGTTACAGAGCAAAAGTGCAGGTAGTGTCGTAGTGCTGCGGTGTGGGGAATTGAGGAGACACGAGAGCAAAGCAACTAGCAGCGCAATGTTCTGCATGCATAGCTGTGACTTGGATCCAGATCTGTCCATTCTTGTGAAGTTAGTGAGACCCTAGAGACCACAGAGTATGGAGCTTGGAAAGGAACGACTTCATCCTAAAGCCTGTAGTTGGTGGCTAATTGCCTGAGTTGCTCTTGGGACTGAAAAAGCTTTGATATAATGCATGTAGACCCCTGTAAATGTCCAACCAAACATTTATTCCTGCTTGAGGTTTTTCAGTCTCTAGGCTTAAAAAAGTCCTGTCTCTTCGTTGAGGCCTGCGTGCACAGGAATCAGATGCTGGCTATATCCATCCTAGTGAGTATGGCGAAGGCATGAAAATTGGGTCATCTGTGCTGCTAAACTGTTAGTACGGCTTCTCTCCAAGCCGAGTAGCGCTCTCTCAAACAGCATCCAAGCTTGGTTCTGGTGTTAGCTCAGGTCACAGACCAGTTCCAGGACGCAGTAAACTCCATGGACTACCCTGTGCACGGGGGAGAGGAGGGATGAGTTTAGTAATTTGCCAGTAGCCAGAGTCTGCCACTTGGCCTCTGGAGCAGAGGGTGAGTGAGCATTGACACTGTGCTTATTTTACTGGTATAGGTGTATCCTGTCATCTTCATTTGCCATTTAAATTGGCCAATCCAGATTGTTCCACAGCAAAACCTCTGTCTAGCTCACTTGTTGCAGGGTTCTTCACACCTTACAGGCAGTTTAAATCTGTAATGAATGCAATGCTGTACCTGCTTTGGTAGAAAAAGACTATATTTAGACCTAGTTAGTTCATAAGCTATCCAGACAATTTTTGCGAACTCATCATTGTTATTCTTATGGTTCTGTTAAATGTACCACACAATAGAGGCATCTTTATTCTAGCTCTTAGCTACAGAAACCTCAGGTAAGAGCTCCACCAGCTGGTTAAGAAAGGGTAGGCTTGCGTGACTCCCATCGGAGCCAGAGGGAAGCATGTGAGCACTCGGCAGGAGATACTCATCCTTCTCCTCTTGGGACTCCTGTCGGAGGGGCAGACCTTGGTCCTTGCCTCCCAAGTGGACCAGGCACTCTGTTTCATGCCATCAGCCAGTACATGAAGTGGGTGTCTCATTCTCTTCCTATGGTGGCTCTGTGTGTTGTGTATGTGACCTGTGTTGGGACTGGAGGGCTCTAATGCCAAGTTTTCTTCTTTTCTTCTCAGAATAAGCCACGTCAGAGACTTCATAACGAAGTACCAAGGACCAGAGGGAAGCATTCCCTTCACACTGACAACTTCGCTGCCATTTCAAGAGCTGCGAGATGAGACACTCACACTAGAGGAAGCAAAGTTGCAAAATGCTGTTGTTGTTCAGAGACTTCAGAAAATGACGAACCTTTCAGACTCTTAGTGATAGAAGCACCTGACAATGACTATAAAACTGCTGCTACACCTAATGGACAGCTCAAGAATGAGGAAAAAAGCACTATCAAAAGTACAAGATTAAATAGGCTTCTAACTGACCAAAAACTACATACAGGTGGAACTAGACAAAACCAAAAATGTAACCAGCAATATCTGGATGCACTCTGATCCTCACATACTCACAGTACATTTTGCTCTTAGAGCAAAGTATGTGCTGTGCTGTCATCTGCTATAATAGAAGTATTTTCTACTAAATTTGGTGGTCAGAGCCTGGCTGTATAACGTAGCAGAGGTAGTGGTACTCCTTAGAGTTCCTTTAGGTAGAAAGCTGCTTAGTTCTCTAATGAGTGTATTTAGGCGGAACAGTTCTCTGAGATTTAATTACTACTGATAGCACCTTTTAAGGAAAAACAGGTTTTATTTTTGCACTTTGGACTAAAGTGAAACTGAACTGATGGGTTTCATTTCAGTGTAAGCTGCTGCAGTTTGCATTTTTCTCACAGTAACTTCTAGGCAACACATGCTGCAGGAAAGCTCACATTTGAACTCTTAACTTGAAGAACTTCACTAGCAGTAACTTCAGGATTTAACTTCTATCACAAGCTCTGCAGGGTCATGTTCTGTAAATCTTCACATGGTGGTAGGTGCATGTGTGAGGAGATAGAAATGAGGTAGTCTGGTGCCTACCGCATATGAAGTGCCTCAAAGTAAGCTCTGAAGGAATTGTTATTACCAATGGTTGAAAGGGTTTCTCCCTCTCCTGTGCTGCTACAGGTGTCTCACGGACAGGGTGATGTTAAACTACACAGCTCATTAGGACAGAGATCCACTTTTAGCCTTGTCACACAAACTTCAGCTTTTCTGGAGATTACCGTGCAGGAACAGTGGCTTAGAAGGGCACACCTGGTTTTGTACCATATATCTGCCTCTGTCCTGAACTGGCCAGCTGGTTGAGATGTTAATTGCATGTGGCCAAGTTGTTGAAAGATGTTGAAAATCCTTATTTGAAAACTGAGGTTTCTCCCCACCTATGCCCTGTTTCCAACCAAATCTTTCATTTTGCTGTTCATGTACTTGAGGCATAAAATTTGTAGCCAACTATTCTGTTTGGCTGAAGGAGAAATCAATATAAAGAGTAAATGTTTTGTATGGTGTTTGCTAAGTAGCATGTGAGTTTGCAAACAGAACTAGAGTCTCTAGGTAAGACTGTTCCTGGGGTCTACAGTGAGTGTGGGCTGTTTTGTGCTACCTACACAAACGAATGGTTGTTGGGGTTTTGCATGATTAATGAAAGGTGGGTTTGGGATTTCCCGGTTTTCTTCTAAATAGCAAATTATTTAACTGGAGTGACTTGAATTCTATATAAAAGTCATCTTACTTCAAACCAGGGATGCACTTGTTTCATTCCCAGTGATCTAAAACTGTTGTGTTTCAGCATCTCTCCAGGTATGTTTGAGGGCAGTGAAAGACGACTGCGTGAATATCCGTACAATGCATTCAGAATCTCTGCAAATCTCTGAAAACTGTGCAGTTAACTGTTTTCAGTGCTGTAAACTCCATGTGCTACTGAGATGTTCAGGTTGGTATAGCAAGTAACAACTAAATTTTCTTTGCTCTTGCACTGGCTCCTCTACTGTGTGAAAAGCCTACTGGATCTCTCGTAGTAGGAAGAAATGTGCAGACAAATCCACTAGTACTTGAAGAGACAAGTCACCTAGAGACACGGATCCAACCCTCAATTTGCAGAGCTTCCTGAGCAGTGAATTTATTAATCAGTGCTGTTGAACTTGTCTTAATGTGAAACTAAGCGTTCGAAAACCACACACACTTCATTGTACGGTCAGTTGTTCTTACCTAAAGGTCCAGGAAATGTCAAAATGGCAGTTTACTATTTCTGCATTTTCAACGTAATTCAAATAATGAATGCAAAATTGATTGAAATTGAAGGGTAGGGGTATAAAATTTCAAGGTAGGTAAATCCATTTTGCTTGTTATCAAAAGATCTTGGTTTGGAAAGGAGCAGTAAGTACTCAGTATTCCAATGTTGATTCTTGTCTGCTACCAGTATTTTAAGAGACTGGATAGCTTGATTCTCTGTGGCTTTTACTGTGCTTCACTGAAATCATCTGTTTCTGGCTGCGGCTTTGGAGTACTTGCGTGTGTATTTGTGGTTTGAAAGTGCCATGATCTTAATTACAAAATGAGAGCGGATCTTTAAGAAGTCTAGCGTGATCCTGACTGGACTAGAAAGTGCCTTTAAAAAAAGGCAATGAACTGTGATTGGTAACTTCTTCCCTAATTTGGAGAAAATGTTTGGAATGAATACAGGGCTCTCCTAAATCTAATTGGTTTCGGTCAGTTTGTAAAGGCTGATTAGCTACCTGTAGTGTCTGGACAGCCTAAGCTCCTGCTTAGCGCTGCAGACAGCTATTGTGCATTGGTCAAACAGCAGTAAAATCAGCTCGATCAATGCTTGGGATGGTGAAACACACGAATACTATCAGTTACTCATTGTTTCTTCACAAGCCTTTGCCGTTTTGAGTAAAGCCTGTGCATTAACATAATTTACAGCAAATTTGAAATAGCCTGGAAAAGAACAAAGAAAAAAGGGTTTTCTGTAGTTTTTTTCTTTCATGAAAAAAACATGCAAATACAGGTTAACAGAATTAATGTTAGGAGCACGTTGTGTGAAGAGAAAATGAAGAACTTACATGTTAAATATGGATGTTCCATGCATACCTTGTATCCAGCTTGATACTTTAGAACAAATGATGTTTGGGGGCTAAGGGACTGAGAGTCCACCTCTGTTTTGAAGCCTGTCTGGCCTCAGCCTTTAGGGACGCCTTGGAGCCTGAAAGCTTCAGGGAGGTTTCAACAAGGTCTACTAAGTTTCAGATTTGTGTTGAAGGTGTTTTTACGAAAATTTTTAATGCCTTGTTCTTTCAGAATTTTGAAAGTTTCCTCTAATTATTCGTGTCAGATGAGGTTGCGCAGGATTTGCATATCAGTACTTCATGGCGTAGACAGCAGTGCCTGTCCAACACCCACCTAGCGCCCCCGTCAGTGGCAGAGTTCTGTGAAGCAGTCCAGCCAGGAAGCCCCGTGTGTATAGGCAAGTCACAGCTTCCCAAGACGAGCAGGTCACAGAGTCCTCGTGTGCTCCGTTTGTATAAACCCCCTCCTTTCTGGCTGTCACCCTGTTGAAAAAATTCGTATTTCAAAATGCCTTTTTTATATAGGTTTTTTTTCCCTGATCTAGAGCATGTTTGCAAGACCATTCTCCTGTGGGTAGAGGAGTGGTGGTGGTGGTGATCTTGCACTGCCTCAGTGACGGCGTTAGCTCCGAGGCATGGGCCGCCTGCTTCCTGGGTCGGGTGCGGGTTGGTGTCCTCCGCCGTCCCGCTGACGGCATTGCTGGCTGCCGTGGATACACAGTCCTATGAGTCAGGAAACGGCGCATCTTTTCAAAAGGATGGAGCTGGTGAATTTAAGAGTTTGGATGAAGACAGCGCCAGAAACCTTCACCGTCGTACACCCGGTCGGGAAGCACCTCACGGCGGGAG
>NW_010449859.1:0-5193 GCF_000710305.1 Buceros rhinoceros silvestris | reverse complement strand
TATTATAATATATAATAATATATAGATAAAGTCATTATGTTGAATTAATCTGAGTAAAAAATAAAGTAGAAAAATACTGTGATGTTTTCAGACTTGGCCCAGGTACAGCAGAAATATTTTCATTTAGTATTCAATTGCTTAGAGGGATTATTTAACTCAAATTCAGAACAGCTAAAATCTCTCATCATAATTCATTACAGAATAGGTTTGCCTTAAAAGAGAGCTAGATGGCACAGTCGGTCAATAGGGTAGGATGTATTTTTGGAGGTCTAGGCTTAAACCTGACCATGGAACACAAATGTTTGGTGGTCTAAATATATGTCCAAGGAGACGTTTGTTTATATTCCATACAATCTGGCATTGCTTCATGCAGCTGGCAGGCTTCTCATTAAAGATCCAAGACTCAACTAGGAGTTTTGGATAGAGAAACATGGGCACAGCTGTTTGGAGAACCTGATTTAGCACGTCTGAACTGTTTTTAGCTTTAGCCAATGGGGATAGTTTTTCACTTCCTTGACTGCTAAAATTTATCATATTCACACAATAATTAAGTAGAAAACAAAAGAATAGTGCCATTCGAATTCATCTGAGCTACTGTGTCTATTTTTTTCTAATTATAATTGGAATAGAAAAACTGGCTTACATAGAATTAAGTAAACCCTATGTTGCAGCATTCAGGTAGCTTAGTTATCTCTCAAAATTAGGAAATATGAAAGAATAAAGTTCCAATAACAAGTATAAGTTCTGAGTTTTTAGGTCATAATCTATAATTATTGTAATCAGTTAGAAAAGTCTGTGTAACTGTGTTTTAGATACAGTCTAATTATATTTATTTATCCATTACTTCATTTAGTAGTTATTTTTTATTTGCTATGTGTATGTTAAAATAAAGTACATCATCTAGAATAAAACAATCATATAAGTAAAGACAGTAGTTGTGAGAAATAATAATAATATCAACTTCTTTTCATGCTGAAATGCAAAATGTTTTCGTTTTTCCATATTTTTACACAAATGAAAATTTCGGTGTAAAAGAATTCACACAATGAAATTTCAGTGCTTTATTCTTAACTGTGCTGTATCTTCTATAGGGTGATGTGGGAGCACTGTTTTTAGCAAATGCAGATTTAATGTCAAACTGGCTAACAATTTTTGTTTCTCTATGTTATGTAAGTTAAAATTTCTTACCCCTGATTTCTATAAAGAAAGGTTGCATTACCATCTCCTACAAGAAGAAATTCTCGTTTATATGCCCTTCCTAAAAGCAAAGCAAGCATATGGAAACAAAGCAAACTCAAGCTACAGAGAAAGCTCAGTTTTTTAATACTTCAGGAAATAAATTATTAGTGCAGTTTACCTAGTAACACATCACATCTGTTGTCGCTGTGTAGTTTTCAAACAAATTAGGTAAAAGGAATGGAGAAGAGAAAGGATTAAACCAGCATATCTGGTTTCTGATTATCTAAACAGAAAAACCAGAAACTTAGAGCTTCTCTTAGCATGGAATAATAAATATTTATTGTGTTAGAGGAAGAGCAACAGACTGAGTGTTACCTTATGGTATGAGCACTTATCCAGGAGCATTCAGGAACTCTCCTCCACACTCTTAAAGCAGAACACTGAGCTCTCCTTCGGCCTGGTCAGCCTTCTTCCTTGCTCATGACCTAGGGAAGGAGCTATGAATTCTATCTTGCACTTCCCAGAAACTTAGAAAGAAAAAGCACCCAAATTCTTCTGGCATGTTTGCAGTACTTTCTACTGTCTATTTGAGGAGGTTTTCTTTCTGTCTGCTGCTTTATGTGGCTGCGCTTCTGAAATGTTCTCTTCATGCTTTTTGACAGGTCTGTTGATGTGTAACTTAGATGCTGCGAATAAGTCATTAACCCATAGGAATGTAAAGATTCAGTACTTTTAACATTTCCACCATGGACGTCTTTCTAAAATATTCGCATGAGCTCAGGCAGGAGGTCTGTGTTTTCGTTAAGTTTTCTGAATAATATTCTCTGGCCTGTAATATGTGGGTGAGATGACAGAGCTCTCTATTTAGAAAAAAAATAAAATCTACAAATGTTCAAATACATGGTGCATGATGATGTATATGTCAGTTGTATGACATATGTACTGGAAAAACATAAAGTTGCTGCTTTATTAAAATTTGAAAATGCAAGTGACAGGCTCTAGAGTATCATTAACATCACATATTCCACAATTTTGGCTACTGTTAAATAGAAAATTTGGTGCATTGCACAAATCAAATACTATTAGATATAAAAGGCGGGGCTGGTTCTGTGTTGTTGATGAAGCCTCAGGTATTAATATTTCAAATTGTTTTAAGTACAAAATTTGAGCTGTATCTGACAAGTCTTGTAGTCTTACTTCTGATGGTCACTACAAGGCAAGTGAAAAAAAAGTGTGTATATATATGTACTATGTGTGTGTATATATAAATGAAAATGTAGGATGTCATACACTGTATCTGATCTTACTTTTACTTTATAACCTAACGTGGTGTATCCTATAATGACCTTAGCTGCTATGAACATAGAACTCATTACCTGTACCTAGGTGTCATTCAAACTTATTGATGTTCCTGGTAACCTTTACATTCTCTAACATCAGTGAAAGTAAATTTATAAAGCAGCACGTTGTCTAAGAAGGACAAAAAACAAGCCATTTGAAATTTGTCAATATTAAGAAAGGGAGAAATACAAAACTGAGCAGATTGAATTGTTTCTTATTACAGGGCAGTTCAAAGACTTTTCTAATAATTTCCAAACTCAGTTTGAACAGAATCAGACATATTCTTGCCATTAGGTTTTTAGAACTAGAACAAATATTTCAGGGAAAAAATGTTTTGCCTAACAATGCTGCCCTCTTTACAACCTTATAAGGGTAAAAATCCAGTAGATAAATGGGATATTCACTATTATGACTACAAAAGAGTGCACTTTACAAAAATTTCTGTGTAAAATTAAATTCTCATTACCAGCTAAAGATTTAATGGTTGATTTATCAGAAGATAAACTATTGTTTTAAAATGCTCTTAAATCTGGATGATATGAAATGCAAATTAAAAATGAAAAAGTTCCTGAAATGCTGTGAATAAAAGGTATGATGCTACAGGTTTTAGTTCAGGTAATAGAAAAATCTTATTCTTGGATATTTCCTGTAATGCATTAGACATCTTTCTTATGAGGCCTTGATTGCACCATTTAATAGAAATATGAACATATCACTCATTCAGAGTAATTCTTAGTCAAAAACAGGCTGCAAACGTGTCATTTTCTGTTAACTTTATTTCTATAATCAGTACAGACATGCATGTTTCTGATTTTAGTTTTTTACTGGCTCTTTGAGAGCCTTTGAGAGGTGGTTAAAAAATCTTTTTCTTTATCTCTTTATAGAACCGCATGTATGTGAATTCCTGGCTTGATTGATGTTACTGACCACTGACGAATTGAAAACATAAAAGAAAAATCTTCAGAGTGGACATCTTGGAAAATGTTACATACAAGACACAAAACTTCAAGTTCTAAAAGTACTAATGATGTTCAAAATTTAAATCAACAGAAATCTCAAAATATGATGTGATTTGCAAAACAACTTAGTTGTTACTGTAGATTATACCACAAAGCAATGAAGTGTAACCAGATCTGTATTCTGGTTTTAGCAGATGCATTTCTTCACCTGATGCACTTTTCCAGATAAGTGCTTCGCCTGAATGCCTCACGTGATAGGCAGTAGCACAGCTTTTGGTAGCCACAGAAATCCTATCATTTTCAGTAGCATGGGAATTCTTCCTGGGAGTCTAGAAAAGTACAAACACACGCAAAAAAGGTCATCCTCAAACTTCATGCATTTAATTTCAGATGAAGGCTACAGAAATAGAAAAAAAAAATGCAACTCTTCTCCCCTCTATGTATTAATGTGTGAAAATCTATGAACATGGGTCTTAAAGCAACTGTACTTTTATATACTGCTATCTTTGAGCTTTTGCTGGAATACATATTTATTTGTAATTCCCCAAGTATTTGTGTTTCATGTGGACCAGTGAAGCACCTACCACTGTGTATGCAAGGCAGGAACATAGGAAAAGTGACTATGAATTATGTGTTAGAAAGTCAAAAGGTTTAGTAAGCAGTTTGGGCTGGTTTGTTTGTTTGGTTAGTTTATTCACTAGAAGAAATATTGAAATACTATTTAAAGTTTTAGTTGGTGTATGATATCATTTAGGAGATCTAGGCATGAATCAGATTATCACTATGTTCTGTTGACCCTATACAATTCATAATGTAAATGCAAATTCATTGTAAAATGGCAATAATTAAAAATGGTTCAAATATGAGGCAGCTTACAGTAACAGCAGTTGTGCAGATTTTTAGAAAAAGCTGTCTTTAATTATTGCAAATGTAGTTTCATTGATTCTGAATTTTAAACCCCTGTGATTATTTTGCAAAATAATCTATAAATATTAACTGATCAGTGGCTTATGTAGAAAGCAGTTCTTTTGGGAACGTGGGAAAATAAGGATATGGCATTGATCAGAGCCTGCATATCTGTGAGGCCTCTTCGTGTGCCAGAGAGCATGTACTGCATTACAAAATGCTAATAGACAGACTATGACATTCCCCCATCCCATTAGCCTGAAGGAGTGTCAGGATTTGCCATCTGGCTCTCCATGTGCACCACTTTTGTCAAATTCACTCTTTTTCCTTAGTTTTTCATCTTCCCTTTTTTTTTCTTGGTTCTGTGCTACCACCACCAGTCCTTTCATCCTTCCTCCCTTTGGAACAGAAATCTTCATTTTAGCTAGAGATGCTTTTTTCCCTTCTGCTTCTGCCTGCCCACAGATGCTAATAACAGCTCCCTATTAGGCCGATGACTAGTCTCTATAGCAATCAGGCAGCAGAACCACTCAACTCTAAAAACCAAGCAGACTTTGGTAGCAGCCTCCAATTTTTTCTCTTGCATTTCTCTGCACCAGGTACCACCTGCATTCACCTCTGCAGAAATCTGTAAAGGTGCTGATATTCATACAATGGAATGGGCCGAGTAGAGGGAAACAGCAACTTACGGATTAGTTTCCTAAAGTACCAAACTAACTAAGTTAGCTGATTTCACTATGTTTTATGAAACTAACAAAGCATCTAAAACATAGATAAGTATTTGTCCTGGGTTCAACATGGAGGAACC
>NW_010449858.1:0-5511 GCF_000710305.1 Buceros rhinoceros silvestris | reverse complement strand
CGGATTGGGATAGAAGGCAGAATGGACAGAGACCTCCTTGGATGTGAGCCGTTGAAGAAGAGGAACAGAGGAAGAAGGCAAGAAGAAACTGCCCTGCAAATTAAAATCACTGAACAGAATTGATTCTGTTTTAACCCAAACCAGCACAATGGTATACTTTTTTCTTATTTAGCTCATAAATACATTGTAGTAGGAAATGGCAGATTTACTCAAGTGTGGGTGTAGCATCTCAGTCTATGTACTTTCATTTTCCAGCTGTCTCAGTTTCTGTCTACTTCTTCCCTGTCAGAAATCTAAGTTAGTTAGTGTCTTGCACAAAGACACTAAAAAATTCTCTGCCATATTTTCCATGGGATATTTAGAGAAATCTTTACTCAGTACAAGTCCTGGGGTTTTATATGATTCCATATAGGCTTAAAATCAAAATCTCTATCTAGTTTTTAGTAGAAAGTAATGACTTACTATTTTCCAAATTTAGTGATTTGTTTTGTTTTGTTTTTCAATCTAAATACAGTAAACAGGATACCAGATTCTGCTGAAATACTTCAAAGACAGCTTATGGTGAAATGTGTTCATTGATTACTCACATTTGACTCCAAGCATTTCCCATGTGCCTAACACATAACTTCACTAGATGTTTCAATTTTATGGAGAATCTATTTTAGGGTGTAGTCCTCATCCCATTGAAGGTAACTCCTCAGAGACACCCAACAAGGCAGAGAAAGAAAAACAACCAATACTGTTGCAAGAGTACCCAACTGACTTATGCAGTTTTATTTATTTCTTTGTAGAAGATATTAATACATTTTGGGGCAGCGGACTAAAAATACCAGTTCCACACAAAAATGGGGCACCTGTACCATGATATATTTCTGACTGAAACCTAAATCACGCCTTGCAAAATTTCCTTGCATGATCAAAGCCTAACTGATGGCATCTTTCCTGTATGGACAGAACATTTTGTGACAACTTGGCCACCTTCTTTGAGAGTTTTCACATCTTTCCTACTTGTATTTTATTTCTTCATCCAATCATAATAGCTACTTTTGGAATATCTCATCTATAAACCATGTATCCCCATGCTTGCACGCTGATGAGTTGTAAAGCATCGATTAATAGGTCAGTATCTTAAGAATCACAGCACCATAGGTCCATCCATGACAAGTCAGAATATCACTTCAGTGCAATTGTGACTTGCAAAGTTATATGTGAGAATCAGTTAAATTACAGTATGATAATGATTTTTCACCATAAGTTCTTATTTTTTGTGTTTAAGTTCTAGTGGCATTTCTCTGGAAACACAGTGTGTTTCACAGCACCTGCATAACAGAAGCATTTCAACACAGGGACATTCTCTTTTACACAGAACCAAGCATATTCCTGACATAAGTAAGCAGTGAAATTCACATCAGTGAAAGCTCACAGGTAATCCTTCAAAGATAAGTAATCCACATCCATTTGAATACTGTGCTTTTCCAATGCACATTAGTATTACAGCCATCAAAAGTTCATCTGTCAAAACATGATGAAAAGAATTTCTACAACATCTCAAGCTTTTGAAACATTGCTTACCATTTTACCTGTAGTTACAGGAGTGCCAGAGCTCTATCCTTGCTTATGACTGCAATGGAAATAATCCTGGGAGGAAGTAACATTTACTGTACATTGGTACCTTGCTGACTACTGGTTAACTGGTTGTATTACAATAGTATATTCCCAGATTCCTCGATCTTTCACAGTATTCACACTGGTAGTATGATCTGCCTCTGAAGCACCATTTTCTAGTAGATTAGTAATCAGAAGAAGTGACTCAAGAGAATAGCAAAAGCCCACAAATTTAAAAGGACATTGTCATGGCTGATAAGCGGAAACATAGTTCCTTGATTTGCATTGTCATTACAGTAGAGGTATGTCATAAGATGCTGTAGTTGCAAGAAGCGTATTTCAGAAAAACAGCATTTTGCCATTAGGTCTACAGTCATAAGCCCGTGTATCCCAAGTTGGAGAAAAAAAGGTGAACAGGAAAGAAAGTTTCCATATACAAGCTTCTTGCAGGAAAAATGTCTTTAAACAGCATCAAAGCAGCATAATATCCCCCAGTAAGAGTTTTTTAATTCCTTTTGTTCTCGTTATTTTAATTAAGAGCAAATTGTAAGCAGCCTTTGAATGCTTTAAAGTAATACTAAATTTGCCTTAAAAAAATAGTGCTTATTAAGAAAATAAGGTACATGAACTGCAGAAGGGATGCAAAGTTCCTAAACACCTGCAGCACTACCTGATTTAGATGCACTGTTATTAAAAGGCCTTTTAAAGCATCAAATAGCAGTGCTTATAAAGCACAAAGGAAATAGCTTAAAAATCTTTTCAGGGTTAAGTTTTAATGATGAACTTTAAATCAAACATCTAAGAATTCAAGAGTTTTTATTATTGGAATATGTCAGCTTTTGGTAACAACAATGCTTTTAAATATTTTCCATTTGCAATAGAAATTATTAATATTTAGTATTTAAGCAAACAGAACTGGAGACACTTCAAGCAAAATCCAGGATTCAGCAAGTTCAGAAATGGCAAAACATCGATAACAACTATTTCACAACACAAATGGTCATAAATAAACAGATAAGTATAGGCCATGACAACAGTGCCACAGCACAAGCCCAGCACAGCCAGCCCAAGACCAGCTGAGCCCACAGCCTGTGTGTGTGGGACATTATGTAACCTACAGATAAGCTGCATACAGCTTATCATACCCTGTAACTACAGTTTTACCTCCTGTCAGGCAAATTGAGAGAATAGAAGTAGCGCATACCGCTTATGGGCTGACAATAAATCGGTTCAGGAGGGTGAGGGGCAAGGCTGTCCCACGGGGGCTCAGAAGCCATAATTTCTCTGATCAGGCCACTTGCAGCACATGATCTGCTGCCTGTGCCTCCTGAGACACTGCAATAGCAGTGTTATGTAAGCACTGTAATACTCTTACATCAACTGGAAGAAGCCAGACACAGAGTAAAGTGCAGCTCCCTTGCCTCCCTCCTCGCTCATCACTTGTAATGGATGGTGACTGAAATCTGTTAAGTGAGGGCCTGACCTAGTGCTGCACTGAAGTCACTGAGCAGCTCCCAGCTGCATGCATGGCGCTCGGGCTCCAACCCTAATGGCTCCCATGGATCACCGTCTTCCATGGGGGGACAAAGTGCCACTTCCCGACAGTCAGCCTCCTGCCCTAAGCTGCCCCACATCACATCAAACATGCAAATGGAGCGCTCACAGTGTGAGACACAAGAGAGAAACTGCATATGGGCACAAGCATTGCAGGCATCAAACGTGCTGTCTTTAAAATTTTTGTAACAGCTGCTGAAACTCTTAGACTTACATGCTGCTCTACGCCCTAAAAACAGACCAATGCAAACAAACAATGTGGTTCTTTGAAGAATGAGTTAAAAAGAGTTCAGCATAATTGTTTTAAGTCCTAGCAGAAGAGAATGTGTTAATTAGTGCTACTGACATAGCCTCAACAGCATATTTGAGTAGGTGGAGATCAGGACAGTGACAAACCCTCTCAACAAAAGCATGTTCTAAGTACAGCTCATCAGGAACTGAATAACTTGCATCTTTTAGAAAAACGATGAAGAATGTTTTCTGCTGTCACTGTTCCAGGGTTTAACTTTGTTTGAGCCAACCACTAAAAAAGACTACCACTTTTTTTGAAGGGATGGACAGAATGATTGAGCTCTGATCCACTAATGATGGCTCTTTCCTATCCTCTATCACTGCAGCATGTGAAGTGTCATTAACCCCAGTCAGAGAGCCTCCAGATCCAAGATTAACCCGAACCATCTTGCACTTCTAGTCACAGATGTTCCTTATTTAGCATCCAACAGACAGCCACAATAGCAATCCCTATTTAAGCAGGAGCCTGAGCCAAGGTCTCTGGCTAAGACTGTAAAAAGTCTTCCGCTGTTTATGTGCATATAAAAACAAATAGATTACACTGAAAAAGAGAACTTTTAATTTCAAGATGTAGTCTTGAATATGAAGTTCATTCATTTATAGTCACAAGTGCCAAGAGAGGCAAAGCACTGCAAAGATCTCCTTTTTCTGTGAATCCTTGCAGGAAACAGTCTTTGTCTGATTGCACATTCCCAAAGTGCTTTGCTTCCAAGCTGTTAATAGTGAGAATGTGAAGCAACAGCACGCACAAGATATTGTAGGTGTGTTGTCTGTTCCCTAAAAATGTCACATTTGAGCAGTGAAGCATTACCAATTTTTTTATTCCTTTGCAAGAGTGTGAGGTTTAAATGGAAAATAATTTTGAACAATATATGATGTCACTGATGATGTCACTGCTCCCCTTGGGCAGTCCCAATCCACATCGCTATTCAAGGCACTAGCCACTCTTCTAGTCAGCACAGAGAATACACAAAATATTCGGTCACATCTTTTAATGTAATAAAATGCCAGTCAAATAACTTTGTCCCTAAGCCATTTTCCAGCTACCAGTGGATATTCAGATCCCCACGCTGTGAGACTGTGCTATCAGGTTATCAAGTTACAGAGAGAGACCATGACTTGAGATGCCTGGGGAAGCTCCTGAAAATTTGTAGTTCTTAGCAAAAATTGCTCTGTTATATAGCTGGTGTTAAAGCATTACTCCAGCAAATACAAGAGACACTGGATTTAGAACTTAAAAGGGAGGATCAGGGATGAAAATCAGGAATAGAGAAGTGTCTTGCAATATACAAAGCCACATATATCTACTTATATTTCATTTACTCATACAGAGAATGCTTACTCCCAAGCATGTGTTTGTGCTTTAAATATATCACATGCCTAACTAGGCTTTAACTGTTGTTCAATTAATGTTTACTAGTGAGAGAAGATACCATAACCCTCTCAGTTTGACTTGCCTCTAACTTCAGAATCACAGACAGCTGTTCCACTATTGCTACAGTAGCTGACATAATCACTGGATATATTATTTAATGTCCTCACCAAACTTTTAAGTGTTTATATTTTGAATATTCATCAACACATCAGAAGCAGTGCAAGGAACAACCACATACTTGAGAATTCAAGTATGCAGTACTAGAAGTACAGAAATAATCTCTTTCCTAAAATAACCGAACAGAAATTCCTGAATATTACAATAAAGTAATAATACACATTAGGATTTTAAAAGCATAAAAATTTTCACAGATCTTCTGCCGTTGCAGTGTATCACTCAACAAGAAATTAATTACCTATACAAAAATGTTTGATACGTTATGTATAAACATCTACCTCACAAGTTCCTGTTTACTTCAGCATTTCAAAATCTGTCTTTCTAGCCTTAAATCAAAACCCTGAGCCTAAATGAAAAAATTTGAAAGCTAAACAAAGTGTTTCAGAAAGCACATTTTTATTACCTGCACAGTGCCTCAAGAGAAGGCCCTGCATTCTATAAGAACCTGGAGATCTTTTCTGACTTAGAACAGAACTACTTCTGTTCAGGGATTTTACTTTCCAGCTCAG
>NW_010449857.1:0-4297 GCF_000710305.1 Buceros rhinoceros silvestris | reverse complement strand
TGGTTGGCATTCATGCAACACATGTGATGTTACGGAAAACTGGACTACTTAGCCAACGGGGGAAATCTCCTGAGATTTTCAGTGGGCAGTTGGCTTAAATTTGGTGGGCACTGTCTCAGTTGTGCTGAAGTCAATGCAACTCTGCCATCGTTCTGAAATTAGCCCTGGACAGCACTGTGTCACCTCTGTGGCAGTTGCATGGTTGCCTTATTTGCAAATTGTCCATGAATCATGAGTACCAATGTGTCTGGTATGGTGCTGATTTACTGGCAAGGTCTGGGTACACAGATCCAATGGGCTGCTGAGGAGGAGCTTCAGCCATGCCCAGCAGCTGGTTTAAAGGTTTGATTTCTATGCAGCATGTCAGAGATATCTGACAGATGGGCTCAGTCCCCCCTTCACATGTGTTTAGAGATCTCCAGCCAGGCCAAGACTTGCCAGATGACCACGATAGGGAAGGCATCAGAATTATTTCCATGAAAATAACCCAACCACACCCCCAAAAATTTATCTAGTTTGTGCATGGGTGTTACAAAACCCTTGTTCAGCCATGTCCTGTAACCCTGGACATTATCTATCCCATGTTCCGGCTGGGTTTATTTTGGGGCAATCAGAAAGGAAATCCCAGTGAGGAGGCGGGTGGAGCATTTTTGTTGAACTGATGTGAAAAAGAAAAATACCTGGCCGTTTGGAAGGGGTTGAACTCTTAGCACAAGGCTCTGGGAGATGGATGAATGGTCAGAGGGGAGGTGACGGGGGGGTCAAAGGTTCGATGGCATAACTCATCACTGCGAGAACTCCCTATCTCACAGTGAAAGTAGAACAACTGGCTGGCAGCAGCGTGACCCGTAGCAGTCAATTCATCAGGCGGATTTCCTGGCTGAATATGCAGATGTGTGCACAATTATTTTACCTATCTTCCCAAACACAATCAATGTCCCTGCACACTTAAATAAATCTTGGCGCTGTCCCTTTCAGAAGGCATTTCAGGTTCAGCCTGGTTGCCTGTATCCTGCACAGTTTTGTTGAGTGGAGTCCTTGCAAACAGCCCATGTCCTCTTCCCTTTCCGCTTCCCCTTCCTCCTCCTCCCATCCCACCGCAATCACTGCTGCCCAGACCCATCCTTCACTCGCACAAAACTGATTTCTGTTTATGGAGCAGCTGGCAGCAGCAACGCTCGAGCACTGAGCGATGACTAAGAAACAAGCCTGCTTTTCCCTTAGCTGTCAGGAGCTTTTAGAAATAACACCCTCCTCTGAGGAAGTCAGAATAGCAACAGGAAAATAAGTAAAACCTATTATAAAACAGTTGTCCAAGAACTTAGGCACGGTGCGGGGTAGAGATCAATATGCTGTGAAGGTTAAATCTATTTTCACACTGTGTTCTATTTCACAGTTTAATGGTGTTTTAATGTGTCTGTCACTGAGCCCCCTTCATGTTACGCAGGTAGAGCCTTTACAAAGGAGAAATAACGTTGGTTTTACAAGCTTCACAGTAACATCTTATTTACCAACTGAGATCTGACGCTTTCCTCTCTGGACATACGCCAGAGTTTGAGTATTTTATTTTATTCTCTAGAAGGCGTAATGTGGTGTTGCATTTACAATAATTCTTAGATGGCTTTTGGGGAACGCCTGCAGTGATGGGAGCAGCAGGAGCGTGTGTGTGCCTGTGTACAAGGGACAGAAATGTCTACTGCTGTTTGCACAAGGTGAATGCATGGAGAATATTTAGAATTCCCAAGCTTGAGTTTGTATCCAATCCAAAATGGTTCAGCTTTACCTTGAACTCAGCTGACACTGAGATGTCGTGTCAGTATTGTGTTGAGCATGGAGGACAAAGCCTGTGGACAAAGAGGAGTGATCATAGCCCAAGAAGAAGATGCTGAGAGAGGCTGGGGTAGAAGCTGATTTCAGCCTGTGACAGAGGAAAGGATGAACGGAGAGGGAGGGAGAGAGAGCAAAAGCAATTTTATAACCCTGGTTATAAAATCCAGGGTGTGTGCAGTGCTAAAGCACGTATACAGACCTATCCTCAGTGTTTGGGGGGCAGCAGTTTATACCTCCACAGCTCAGCTCACATCCTTTGCTTAGAAGGCCAAGTTCAGCTTTAATTATCTCTCTTGAGCTTCAGCTAGGGAGAGGCTGGGACACCCTAGTCAAAGACCGCTGCTGGTTCAGGGCTTCAGGCATGTAACTGGGTGCGCAAACGTGGTGTGTTTGGTGTGCTGACCTGTTTGGTGAGGATGCTTTGACAAGCTTCCTGCTGCCTGCGGCTGAGCCAGCACCTGGACACAGCCTCTGGCCGTTTACATCTCCCTGCAGCGAGCCAGGGCTATGCACAGCTATAATTCCTCACACTGACAAGGGTGGGTAAGCCACCATCAAGTAGCTCCTCTGGTTTTGCCATGAGTGAATCCGAGTGCCTGTGTTATCCGAAGGGACTTGCCCCAGACATCCTGTGTTGTAATTGATGCGCAGAGTCAGGGGAGGACAACCTGCTTATGCCAGTGGCTTCTCTTGCATGATCTCTCTCCCTCCTGTCTTTGCCTTCAGCAGCTCCCTCCCTCACAGAGCTGGAAGAGCTCACTCCTCTGCAGCTGCGTTGCCTTCCCACCTCTCCCATCTTTTGCTCCCTCGGTTGCTCTTTACCCTCTTCTTCCTTTGTCTTGCAGCCAAATGACTTAACTCTGTGCAGCCTCCTGGGAGGGACAGGCTGTAGGAAGCGAATATATCAGAGGAGGAGACATACTGTTAAGTCTTCTTAGGAGCAACTTGTTAAACACCCCTTGCTTTCCCTCTGCTGGGTGCTTTGCCAGAGTTAATGTGCCTTTGCTCTGTCAGGGTCTGGTGAGGGCTGATGCTTGCCAGAGTGTGAGTTTTTAGACTTGCAGAGCATTGACTTGACTCAACCCGCGTATCCCACTGCAACAGAAATGACTGCAATGTGTGTTTTGGCTTTGGTGTACTTTGTGCTCTGAGTTCATCTCTTCCCCCCTTCCGTTTTACATTGTTGGAACAACAGTTTTCTGCTGGATGCAGAGCACAACTGGCCCTGTATTGTAAGGCCAAAACAAACTCTCTGCTAGTGTGTTTTCCATCCTCCACAAGGTAAAATACCAGCACCGAGAGCAGCTGACCCCCTGGGCGAGTCTCTTGTCTGGAAATCCAATGACTGACTGCATGGGGCAAAACTTCATCCCAAGCAGTACTGGTGAGATATGGATTTGTGTCCTTTGGAGCGAGTGGATCGAAGGGTTTAGACTCGTGGCTGGGGGGTGACTTACCTTCAGAGAGTGGAAACGGTTCCTTCCCCAGCCACCGCTGCCACCAAAGAGCAGCCTGTTGCATTAAAACACCACCAGTATTCCAGATGCAAACAGCAGAAAAAGCAGCATTGCAATGCTTGTTTTAACTAATCCATTTCCAAATGGATGGAAACCTCTTAGAAGGTCTGAGCTGGGGACAGAAATCTTGAGGGAGCCAGAGTCCCAAGGAGCTGCCAAAATAGATTCAGCCCATTTTTCTGCCCCAGTTTCGCAAGTCCAAGATATGGAAGGTTGTTGCCCAATACCCCTACAAATGATGCCACATGGAGACCTCGTACTGGTGGATTGTCTCTAGCAGCCTAAGATGAGAGACACAGTCTTGGACTCTGAGCTAATGAAGTTCTTTGGAAGTTCATAGCCAGTTCTACTTGCATTTCACGTGATTTCCAGTGAACTTTTACCTGTGGAACTTTCCAGCTTCTTGCATGTTTTTCAAGTCATGTTTGTGATACTGATGTACGCTTACGGCTGCTTGTATTTTCCAATTATAAATTTTCTTATTTCGCATAAAAATCTTTCCCTGTAACACTAACCCTACAAAACACCAAAGAAGCATCAGTACCACTGAAGCAATCCAAATATCTGCAAAACATTACCTAGGTCTAATACTTTGTGAAACGTAATGGAAAATAAATATTATTATTAAGAAATCTCGTATCTCACTACTCAGTAATGAGTTTCTTCTAAGGAGCTCCTGGTAAGGCAGCGATGACACACAGGTACGTGCTACTAGAACTTACCTCTGTCTTTTTAGTTTTAAGGCTCAATTTATACCACACAGTTTTGCCAGTAGTTTTTCTGTATTTTTCTCTTCTAGTCCTAAATTTGCAGGTGTCCAGTCAGTGACATGTGAGGAGCAAGTGAGTTCATAACCTGACAGTAAGTACTGTGATAAAATACAACTTTAGAGAGAGCTCTGAGATTCCAAGAACTTTTTGCCTTTTCCAAAACGCAAAGTGGCAAACCGT
>NW_010449856.1:0-5427 GCF_000710305.1 Buceros rhinoceros silvestris | reverse complement strand
GCCCCGCCGGCGTTCCCACGGGAAAGGGTGCGCGGGCAGGTTCGGGCTACAGGGGAGGGCCGGGGGCTCTGGCTGCGGGGCCGAAAGCCTCCCAGCTCCCCACGGCAGCCAGTGCCGGACAGCCAGGTCTTCCCGCACCCGCTCTCCCCCTCGGCCAGGCGCTGCTCATCCCCTCTGGCCCGCTGCTCCCCAGAGAAGAACGCAATGACCCCGCATTAACTCCTCTGAAAACATCTGGCTTATTTTTTAAATAACCTGTCTTGTTCTTAAAATCATACCAGCTCTAATTAAAATTATGTCCTCATTTTTATTGTCTCTTTTACCCAACCTAAATGAGGCCAATTTACACCACCAAAGAAGGTCTAATATATGCATAAAATAAATCCTATGCTAAATTCATTGTTCATGATGCTATAAATGGTCCAACATTGAGAATGAAGATGTTCAGGTTTTCAAAGTGGCTGCTGCTGGGCTCCAGTCGATTTCCAGAGTGCCGTATTAGCTTCAATTGTGTTAAATTTTTCTTCATAAACAGATTCACACGTAAACTGTTTATTCTATCAGGTCAAACCTTAATAATTCCCATTAATTAATGGCAATGATGTTCATATTAAAGATGAAAATATATTACTATTGATAAGTCATCTCTAGAGAGTACAATTCTAGAAGCCTGCCAGACTGTCCCTCCCACGTAAATATGTTCTCCAGTCACATTCAGGAAGTTGGGCTGGGTTATTCCCAGCCTTCCTTTAGTCTGTATTTTATCACATACTATGACTAGAACACGCACTTTTACTTAAAAGCCCGCTTTGATATCTCACCAATGTGTGGTGACACAAGGTCATTCCTGATGGTGTGGTGGGAGACAGACAATAAATCTCCTCCAGCAGATGGAGAGAGGGAGTATCGCCTTTGAGAAGATCTGTTTCCTAACTCTGAACATTTCAAGCCTGAGAAGCTTATCAGCAGGATAAAAGCTACTTGCACTCCACATCCTGGAGTCTAGAAGGTTCCTAACAAGCACAGGACTGTTGCTCTGGATCAGACTCCAAAGAGAAGCAAAGAGCCCACCCAGCGCTGGGGCAGAGCTTGACCAGCTTCTGAACGGCTACTTTGAAACCTCGGGGCAGGCCCAACAGGCCCCTATAACACAGCTGTTTGTATGGTATTTACAGTACATGCAGCTGATGTAGTTATGGAGGATTTCCCTGGAAGTGTTTATTTCACGGTAAATGTGTCATTTGTGATTAAGATTTATCCACGTTTTCCCTCAAAGCAAGAATTAAAACCCTAGTTGTGTGTGAGGACTGTGCTGCTTCCAGCTCCCAGGCTCAGAGGTACGAATTGTCAAAGGGATCTTTACATATTTACCAAAAGGAGGAAATAAAACACTTAAGGCTTCAGCTGAGTGAAAACGCATTCACTGCTGGGGCTTATGCAATTAGTATAGCAAAGTAATAAAGATTAGGCTCAAAGACTACAAACTGATTACCATTTAATTACTTTTAACTAAATGTCCTCTATTGCATTTATTTCCCAAACAACAAGAAGAAAAAACCCCAAGCAGGGTTTGCCTGAGGGCCCAAAGCAGCGCTGTTCCAGAGGTGCAATCTAGTTTCCTCTCTGTTGCGCTGAACATTATCCAGACCAGCTTCCAACTGTGTCTGTCCCCTCATCTCGAGAGCCGTGGGCAGAAATCACACCCACCTTGGAGGCCGACAGTCAGGCCTGCAGGTTGCTCACACAGAGAAGGTGTTAGCACTGACCGACTTCTGCGATCAGAAAAAACAGTCAGTGTTTCAACTAACCATACCATACATTACAGGATTAAAATCACAAGGCTTGTGAATGGTGGGGCTCGTGTGAAGACACAAGCTAATTGCGTGTTCCCACTGTGGTCCACTTTAAACACTCGCTCCGAGAAGGTCAAGAATTCACTGAGCCTCCAAAACAACTCCACATGTCGATGGAGAAGCAGTACCTGGAGCTGTACGTGTATTCCAGTCTGCAAACCAAGCGTTGTCAGGGCTCGGCCTCCTCCGCCTGGGAAACGAGCAGGCGCGGAAAGCACACAGGGATGCACCGGCTGTGCCTTCTGCAGCCAAGAGAATGCCCAAGGGCGAAGAACATTGGTGGTCTGTGAAGCTCCGCCGCCTGAAAGGCACTTGGCAAAAATGATACTGGAGTTACAAGTCTGGCCTGCTGCTGTTTTTCAAAAGTGCTGTCCGTGCTACACTGGAGCAATTCCTAGGAAACATTTTTTAGGAATAAAAAGTAGCTTCTATCCCAACATTTGTTTCAAAGAAATATCATGTTTTCTTTTTTTAATTAAATGAGAAACATATAGAAACAGACTTTTAATATTAAACAGGCACTTCTATTAAAGCTGCTGTTCTATTTTCTCAGGCCAAAACCTAATGAACGGAACATTTCAATTCACGAACCCCTGGCCCGGCAGATGCTAACAGATCACCTTCCACTTTGATCGGTCGTCCTTCTTGCCTGTCCAGTGCGGTCACGGCACAGAGTGGACTGGCACAAAAGAGCTTTTAGTCCTGCAGGAAGCACGGCCAGTAAAAGCAAAGGAAGCTCACGGTTTCCCAGGCAGCTTTGCAAACAGGGTGCATGAATAACCAACAAACCCCCTGCATGGGGACTCTGCGCCGGGGTATGACTTGCCCTGTGCATTTCAGGGCTCCCTAACGCATCTCTCCCAGCGCAGCACCTTCTGTGCTGCTTTTCACAGCAATAATAAAAGAGAGGCAGCATCAAACCGCATCCAAGAACAAACCAACCCGAAGCTGTACTGAGAGTCCTAGACATCTCAGTCAGCATTTAAGCATCTGGAACTCAGTTCATCCCCTGAGTGCTGCTGGCCTTCATGAGGGAGAGAAAACCCCCAGGAGTCTAAGACTAAGACATGATCGAACTCAACATCTGTTCAATGCACTCATCATATCACGTCACATGCACAGAGTTTGTTTTGAGGGTGGAGCTTAACTCCCACATCATTTTTCTCCCTAATTTTCCCTGTGTGTGTAGTTAGCCTTTTACAGCGTCAGCCACCTGTATTAAATCGTGATAGTAGCTAAATAAAAAGCTCCGCAATCCACATAAAAGCACCAGGATTATTACTCTGGGCTCTTTCAGAAGCAATAGCAGCTGGTGCTGAGAAATTAAGGGAACAAATGCTGCCAACCCAAGCCCCTCTTTTTCAGCAAAGGAAGAAAGCCCACGAACAAGCAGAAGCCCAGTTACTTAGCAAACACTTTCTCCTTCAGAACCTAGGAGCTGGAGCAAGGCAGTAGTGGCAGCTGGTAGCTGAAAAGAGTAGCTGCCGTTTTCCCTCTGAGCGGAGCCAAGGACTGGCACATCAGATGGCAGGGCAACAAGCACCCATCCAAACTGACTCTCCCAAGATGTTAGAGTCTGTTGCTTTATACAGCTGTGAGTATGCCCCCGAGTCTCACCACGTACAGGAGCTGTTGCTGAGTACCCCCAAATTGCCTAAGTAGATACTGTGCTGTGCCCCACAGAAACCTCAGGACTTTGGTCCACCCTGCCCTCTTCTTCACTGCTGCCTTGATTCTGGAAGAGAATAGCCCCTGCCCTGCCCTGCCCCGGGCCACCAGGGCTTGACTGTCTCTGCCTGTCGAAAAACTACTTTGTCCCAGCTAACCAGTTATGCTGGCACACAGCCCTTGCTGCGCAGGCAGAGGATCGCTGCAGTGTGCTGGGGACACAGCGTGGGTTGGGGGAACTCAGCAGGAGCGCAGTGCTCGCCGTGAGCTTCACGCTTATTTGAAGAGGTGGCACAGAGACAGCAGCTGGGACAGCCCCTGACAGATCATCCATGACAAATCATCTCTGAGCTGACAGGGGCTTTGAGCCACAGCTGCTCCTGTCATCACTGTGAGGAATAAAGCTCCACATAGCTGGCTGCAGCTGGCAGTCCCAACCCTCACAGCAGCAGCCAGACCCATCGCTCTCTCTTTGTGTCTTTGGAGATGAATATTCCCTGAATCTATCCTGCTCTGAAGAGATGTGAGGACAAGAAAATAAAATCAGATTTATAATCTCTTTTGATCTAAATTTAAAAGAATCTCTCGTGAGGTGATTTCAAGGATGACAAAGAGGAACCCCTACTCACACCTGATTCACGCTCTTGTGTGTCTCCTAGTATAGCTTGGTTGCTCTTCTCTCGACTGTCACATCAGAAGAAATGGGAAGACTGGAACGGTTTAGTTAGGAACATGAGGAGGTTGCCTGTCCTGTACCTAAATTGACATTTTTATATGGTGTTCCAGTGCGACTACTGGCTTTCAAATGTCAGCTATACTTGAAATAATAATTACCAGTGGCATATATTATCTCAAATATCCCACTTGTATTAAAAGGAATACTTGTAAGGGAAGTAAAAACCCAACAGCTTGCGATATCTAGAGAACAACTATTGAAGACTTAGGACTAATTGCATATTTTTAATTGCTCCTTAATTTTTCTGTTTTCATTACCTCTGAACTGTACTTCAAAGAAAATTTGGAACACAATGTTCAAACCATGTAGCTGTATTTTTTGAAAAACTTCAGAATAATCTCATATCTTATCAGTTTTATTGCATCTATTTTAGGCAAAACACCTTTGTTTTGATTTTAAGATGCCTATTAGATTAAGATTCCTTTGAAAGTCAGGTCTCTCGTGATGTATAATCTGAGCTTTCAGAAATATCTGGGATTAACTGACTAATAATCAGGCAAATTATACCATCTCAGACTAAAACTGTGGTGGGTTAATCCTGGATGAGCAGCCAAACTCCCACCCAACTGCTCGCTCACTCCCCACCCTGCCCTGCAACCAGCTGGACAGAGGAGAAAATTTAAAGATCAGGAGGAAGAAACCTCTTACATAGAGATAAAGACAAGGAGATCACTTGCCAGTTACCGTTGGGGGCAAACCAGACTTTACCCAGGGGATTTAACTTTATGTATTGTCAATCAAGATAAATATTTGAGTACCGATTTGGATATGGGGAAACAAAACCAAAAAACCCCAAACAAATAGGCACTTAAGGAAGCCACCTCTTCTCCACCCTTCCCAGGCTCATCTTCATCCAAACATCTCTCGTCCCCAATTCCTCACCCCAATTATCACCGCAAGTTACATCCCGTCTCTTCAGCGTGGCAGCGAGTTGGGGTGGGGGTGGCGGTGTGCCTCAGGACACAGAGGTTTCTCTCCGCTGCTCCCTCCTTCTCATGGTTTTCCTGTGCTCTGGTGTGGATTCTCTGCTGGCTGCTATCTCTTTTGCAGTCCATGCTTCAGCATGGACTTGTCCATAGGCCTCAGTCCCTCCAGGGAGTAGTATGTGCTCCAAAGAGTGTGTGTGTGTGTCCTCCATGGGCCACTGTCCTGGGTTCAACATGGAGGAAC
>NW_010449855.1:0-5487 GCF_000710305.1 Buceros rhinoceros silvestris | reverse complement strand
ACGTAACACTCCTCCAAGAAGATGCAAATCTGACATGTACGTAGGGAGAATGCCAGGAAAATAAAAAAAAACACCCCAAACGAAAACACAAGCAAAAAATTTTCCTTTTTAACTCACACCTCTTTTAAATGCTTTCCAGGTGTGGAAGAACTGCCACATGCATGCCCTCCATGTGGTTTGAAATACAGAATTTATTTCAATCTATAACTATATTACAGATAGATAGATATGTATGTATATTGTGTATTTATAGATACACAATATGAAAAACTATGTTTACTGTACTGCTTCCAATGCCAGAAGTCTCATATAAAAGGCAGAATGTGCCCCAGCCTAGGAGAACTGCCTGCAGTTTGCTCCCACACCAGGTGGCACTAGACAGCTTTAGAGGAAGCCCTTCAAGGCCGGCATTCCCGAGCAGAGCTGGGATTCACCTTTTCCTCAGTCTTTCAGAGTATTTCTAGGAACTTTATAAAACTCTTGCATCTTCTCTGCTCTTCCTCCTGAAGGAATTTAAGAAGGCTCTAAGTGTTACATGTTACCTACACCGAAGAAATTATGTGTATGCACTAAGTATGGCAAGGCCAAAGCAAAAGTTGATGGATTTTCATATACCATTAGCATTCTAAATTTCCCCTCAAGAACTCGTGGGCACAATCTTTTGAGGCACTTTTAGAAACAATTAGCTGGTTTTTTTCTCTGCAGTGCAAAGTTTATAGCATTGTTCCAGAATAATTTTCAGGCTTTGAGTAAAATAATTCATAAGCTGTACAAAATATCATACACAACTGATGTCCCAGTCTTCAAAATATGAAGCATTGCATCCTCTTGCTATGGGCCTGCAGCAATGTTTGTACAATACAGACGCTTACCTTTGGGTTTTCTTTCACTGCTGTCAAGGTTCAAAAATTTTCTCTCAGAGTCCTCACTTCTCAGGCGGTTTAAAATCTCCTCCAGTGTTCTGACAATATCAGCAAATGAAGGGCGCAGCTTTGGATCCATCTGTGAATTCACACAAATCAAATAAGTTTATGTGGGTGTCCATGCTGCTCTATTTACACAGTGGACAGACGGGGACAATCTGAAGAAACTGAGGAAATTCACATCTGTTTTACGAAGTGAGCTGTCATTTCAAAACACCAAAGTAAAGCAAAGGAAAAGTAGTATTCTGTCCTAGTTTATGTCTATTATTCCTCTCACATTTAATTATTGAGTTGTAAACACTCTATGAAGAGGACGCATTTTAAATTGAAAATGCAGGAAGCTGTTAGATTCAGGGCTTGTGAGAAGGTTTTGTTTGTTCATTTTAAACAGCCTGCATAGTTCAAGGATGTCTTTCTGGACTACAGTTATCAGTCAGATTATATATCAGTTATTTCCAAAAGTGCCTGAAACAATAAGGATTAAACAAAGCAACGTGGCTATGTCATTCTTTAAAACTTTGTAATTTGTACATCATCTCCTTGTGGCTTTAATTAAAACTCACCTAAATGTCATCTCTGATTTCAAAGTTTAAAATGTGGTATCTTTCCATCTGTTAATTAGCCTTACTACTCAGTGTACTGGTCTGTCTTGTGCAGAAGCAAGATTGATTATATAATTTGACAAAGTAACACAATAGGAAAAAAGTCCATCTTTGCCCAAGTAAAATACCCCCCCCCGTCATCACTACATATTCAGTTTGTATTTAATCAGTGTATATTTATTTATTCAACCTAGTAGAAATGAATCTCTGAACAAAGTCCAACACTAAAACTATACTAGAGGGCAAGCAGCTGAATTTAAGTAGTAACTTAGAAGGCATTTCATCATTTTGAACATTGACCCTGTGTATATGTTACAGGTTTAACTGTAACCGTAGGTAGCAATGCCTAATTCAGTAGCTGAAAGTTAACCTCGTTACATTATTAAACAAGATTCCACCTGACCTGATTCTTGTTTCCAGCCCTCCAAAGGCTTTTTCAGAGCAGGCAAGCCCAGACAGATCGCACCTCTAGTACAAAGGAAACAGTGGTGCTTTGTACACAACAAACCCCAAACACCTCCCTGATACTGCCTTGCAGGTCCTATGGAATGGATTTTTCTGAAGAGAACTGGTATGGTCAGCACTGCCAGAACACCTTCTAGCAACACAGGATAAAGGGCTAAAAATTCATATGTACGGTAATAAAACCCAAACAAACCATACTCAAAGAGCTTAGGAGTGGCAAACAAGTTGTTCTAATGCAGCAGCTGGAATTTCCTGGCACTGGAAAACATCTTTTTCTGCTTTCCTTATTTCACTGAAAGAGTAGGGCAGGGGTAACACTGAAGCACACACTCTGTACTCTGACAAACTTACTCATTTGGGAAGCTTAGGGAGCTGATGCAAGCTAAAGGAAGTAAGAGCAGTTTTCTGGCTATTTTAATTTGTGCTAGGTAAAATCCAGGACAAGCGCAGCACTGGAAAAGTGACTCAGAGCAACATTTGCCTCTTCCATCCCTGAGCAGTCCAGATTCTGCTCAAATGGAACCGAAGGTGTTTCCTCAAGGCAGCAGATGCCCAAAGCTCAGCTCGTACTAGTAAGCTTTTTGCATGATCATTGTATGATCATGATTACATTTGTGAATATTCACACAAGTAGGCTGATAGTTGTTGGGGAACCTTAATTTTAAGACTTTCTTGCATGTACTTATTTTTAAAAAACACTTTATAACAGTAAATTAAAGAAATTTTAACCCACTACTCATACATGTCAGTTTTTAACTGGTTTTCTTGGGTTGCCCATAAACATGTTTCCTGGCAGTAGAAAACCCCAGGGCTTTGTACATTAGTTCAGCTAATCAGCTGACCTATACAGTTCACACTGTTGACCTATTCAATAATAAAAAAGCTATACAAACACCCACGTCTAAGAGCATATTGTCTCACAGATCACCTATTACTGAAGCACAGCATGCTTAGGGAGATACAAGAGAGCCTTATCTGTTCACCATCTTTTTCTTTCTACTAGGTAAGTGGTAAGTGAATTACAGCATGCCCTACACAAAATCAGCATATTAATGGCTTGATCACAAGACAGTAATTTCCACTTTCAATTTGGGGAAGGGACCTTTATTATACAGGAAGCAGCCTTTGACAGAGAAAATCCTTTTTCTCTGAACACACCAAATTCTTACATAAGAATTTAAGATCAGTTACTTCCCCTTTCTTCATGAGTAGTTTTACTCTTAAATTCTACCTGTGCTGAAGAATTGCTTTGAACCATGCATCATGTGTTTGAATGCAGTACCATATCTGGAGTCTACAAGTGGGAGTTGAGATTTCCAAAGTCAAATATGATTTCTAGCCAAACCCTTTAGCACTTACATTGTCAAAACACTTCATAAACACGCGTCAGAGGAACCACTGTCCTGGTGAAACAAGCTGTACTAAGGTGAAATCAGAACAGTGACATAGCTTGTCCACAGTCAGTTTCACAAACATTTTTAGAATTAAATTACACTTTCTTGTGTCAAGAGTGGCAATCCTCCTCCACCTGCTCACATCCTCACTTTATACTGCTCTCCCCTTAAGCACGTGCATTTGTACTAATATGAAGTACAGAGAGATCTCAGGACACAAAGAAGCATCAAGAGCACGGAGAGATGAGGCTTTTCTTACAAACACTCAATTGGACACAGTGCTGGTATTGGCTCCAGCATGGCATGGTTGTGGAGTCCCAGTAAAAGTTTTATGCAATAAAATTTTTAGAAGCTGCCTTAACTTAAGATGTGCAGCTGCACATTCCCCACTACATCTGAATCTGGTGAAAGCTCAGGTTCTTTTACTTCATATAAACCAGTTTACTATACTAAGGTAGGAGCAACCTCTGTGAGGGCATAACCCACAAAAGAGATCTACTTCCTTGGAATTTTCACACTGAGGAGCCACGAAGGTATCCAGCACTATCACAGTTTTACTTGAATACTCGACAGAAGATTTGCACCATACAGCACACTGCCTATAGCCTTACTGATTACTAAATCATTTGGGTCCAAGTTTGTGCCTTTTTGAAACACAGGCTGGGGATTTGGAGGTTTATCCCACTTTCCAAAAGGTAGCCTACAGAAAGAAACCTTAGACTCGTTCAGTGTCTGCTCTTAATTTGTTTGTCCCCTCTGTTTGTGGGAACAACTTAGCATTCTTTCTTCACAGCTCAGAAGGTCTGTACCCAATAATAGCTGGATTTTGTTGGTGTGAGAGCCAGCCGGTGTCAATAGCATACAACTGGTTGTGATCAGCCTGAGCAGCCTGCAAGAAGCTGTTCAGTGTGCCAGACCTGTTTGTTAGGCATGACAGAACATGGAATTGCAAAAACACAAGACAGACCTTTCTGCAAGGGGAAGGGGAGAGTTATAAAAACTGCAAGGGATTTTCTGGGTTATCCAAAGGTATGCTGCTTTTATAGGTAGGCTCTTCAAGTCTCTTCTGTTAATGCTTTAAGATCTATCTTCATAAGCCAGAGGGATTTAGAGAACTCCAGTTTAGGCCTCTCCCCTTCAAGTAAGATACTCACATTACAGCAGTTGAAAGCCAGCTGGAGGAAGTCAGGGGGACAGTCTCCCACCATGTGCTGGAAGGCATCATAATCTAATCCAAAATTCTGTACAAACAAAAACACAGCACAGGGATATAAATGAGGCTATCTGGCCCAAAGCATCTTCTTTTCAGGTGGTCCCTACATGGAGTTATCAGGAATAACCATGAACACCATCTCTCAGAAGCCACATACAGAGGATTTTGAGAAAACTTCAAGCACGCTCCTAACTGCAGCCTTCCCAATGGGGATTTCTTGATACAAGATCCCGGTAAGAGAATGAGCTGACTTCAAAGCTTCTTCCTGGACTCAGCTGCAATCCACTGTACTTGAAATGTTGCCTGTGTGAATCTGGAAGCAGTATCTTATACTATGATGTTTCACCATGATGACTTTCACAGCGGAAATTAACAGCCTGTTATAAAACCAGAGGCTTTGCTATGATGAAAATTTGTCAATTTAAAAGGTTGTTATTTCAGTGGGTGGTAGACTGGTAATAAAAATTATCCAGTTCCTTAAATGCAATTCTATAAAATCTGAGGGGCAGAGAAACAGAAGGATCTTTTAATTACTGCAGTTCAAGACCTAAGCAATTTTGCATTTTCAGAACCAGAGGGGAGTAGACAATTTGGAAGACCCACCATACAGGGCCAAAAGCTGCCCTGCAGATAGGACTCAGCCAAAAGGGAACTGAAGAAAGTAGGAAGTATCTCCTTTGATTAGTCAATTCTAGCTCAGATCCACAGTCTATACAAAAATAAGGGTGAGCTTATTTTAACTTCTGCTAACAGCTCCAGCCCCTTTCACAAGGAGGGGCTGCTTAGTGGTTGCGGTGTGCCGCAAGTGCTCTGTTCTGAATCTGGCAAGAAGTCTACATGAGCTATCACTCTGCAAAAGGAAGGTCACTGCAATGCTCTCAAGATTCTGC
>NW_010449854.1:0-5296 GCF_000710305.1 Buceros rhinoceros silvestris | reverse complement strand
CCTTTCCTTTCCTTTCCTTTTCCTTTCCTTTTCCTTTGCTTTGCTTGCTTTGCTTTGCTTTGCTTTGCTTTTAAGATAACAATACTATTCAATTTTTTCTTTCCTGCTCTCTCTACCTCTTCTCTTTCTTTGGTTCAGCTTTGTACCATTTGAGTTCTCTAATTCATATAATGCTGTTCCCACTTGGAAAATTGAGCAAATGCATTGGAAACATAATTGCTAATGCTGAGTAAATTCAGAAGAGATTACCATGGTGAAACAACCCAGTGGTTTGGGTTCAGATACTATCTTTTTCAACCTTTGACATTCTGAATATATCATCGCCTTACACAAAAAAAAGAGTTACTCTTATAATTTCAAGTCAGGATGAGTTCAACTCTTTCCTTGGTAATCTGTTCCAGTTTTGATTACCCACTTCTTTACATCCTGTTATGGTGGTGAATTTGTGTCAGTTTATTTTCATGTCACTCTATCTTTTTATGCTTTTGTCAGCAATACTGAAAAGCCTCTCTTCCTACCAGATATCCTTTTCATCTCTAAGTACCTAAGTATAATGATCAAGTAATCTCTCAGTCTTACAAGGAGTTGGGGGAAAAATGAGCTTTATAAACTTCAAGGTGAATGACTGAATTTGCAATTCCTTAATTATTTTATGGCCATTCTTTTAACTAAGTTTAGTAACTAATCTCTCATGAAATTAGGACAAAAAATCCAAGAAGCCTGGTCTTCAAAGTAGTCAGATCATACCCTGGCTTCTTCTGGATATTCGTGTTCTGTAACTTCAAAGACCTCACTAGTCCTTTTTGCCACAGCATTGTTCTAGAAGCTTTTGCTCGGGAAAACAATAAACTGTGCTCACTAATTCCTTGTTCACACCAGTACTCTCCTAGTATTTTCCACTCTGTATTTCTAAACATGCATTCTTGGGTTTTGGGTGTATTTTATCTGCATTTGACTCTATTGCACAACACTTTTCTAGGTTTAGTTGTGTGCTGACTCCCAATATTATACAGAATGGAGGCTAGATCTTACACTTTTATTTCAAATATGGAACACAAATATTTACTGGAATATTTGAGGACTTAATCATGTCCATCTGTACTGTTTTCTATATATAATTACCAGGCCATCCTGGTAGGTTCAGGAGCATGAGTTTCAATCTCTGTTTGTTAAATAAGATAAAATATATATTTGGAATTAATAGCTCTGTTTTAATTATAAAAATGTACAAAGCACTTTGGTCTTTGAAAGTAGAAGAAAAAATGCCCTAGTCACTTTACTAAATGTCCCTGTATGATCATTATCCCCACAGGGTGCAAAGTAAAGTCTAAGAGTTACCCCAAAGATGTAAAGCTGCTCACTAGAAGAGCCTGAAGGAAAGTTCAGGTCTCCTGACTTATGTTTGCTATGGAATATGTATAAACTACATGATATAAGTAATAACACTGCTGTTAAAAAGACCAGCTAAGATACAAAGTGAATATATGTATATATGCTCTTTGAATCTCTGATCAAACCACATTCTCAGAAAAGAAATCCCATCACATGGTTCAATATTATCTTTTAAAGTCTAACATATTACTAGGAGTTTTATAAGAACAGTCATATTATGCTCAGACTTTTCTGATCTCTTCATACAATTTATTCAGCTTGACACAGTTTTTCCTTTTTCCTTAGCATTTATCAACCGTTTTAAATGCAGTAGAAATAGAGGAAGGTAGGTGCAAACATGGGGGAGGAGAGAAATCCTTTCTCTGTTCCATTTCTTGCTGTTCCTTAACTTGCATGGACAGCTGCAAATCTGAGCTAGACAAAGGGGTGAATCACCTAATCGTGCAGCCCTGGTGCTAACTTGTGGCACCAAGAACATTCTCTGTCACACTAAACAGTGTCATCAGGGTTAAGACCCACCCCTTCCCCACAAAATCCATCCCAGTGTCATGTGTACATCTACAATGAAATGGCAAAAAATGATTGTACAGCAGTATAGCACCGGCCAGATTTGTGAAAGTTAGAGGAGGAAGCACAGCAAGAGAGACAACAAAGCTGACTCAGACGAAAGTTCTCCAACACTTCTAGGAAGACCCTTTATGCAAACTAAATCTATTGGCCAGCAGGCAGGCAGGATAACTTTGTCCCATACTGGAGCTGTCAATGCCAGTAAATCTACTGACTGCAGCGGGTGTGTTCCTCTTCCCTCCAGCACTGTTAGAAATATCCCTTCCCCTCCATGTTTTCTGACATGTAAAGTCACAGTTATAAGGAAATGTAAGTAGAAGGAAGGAACAAGGATGGTATCCTTCTTTTGACCCTCTAGTGAGGAGGTTTTCTACTGGGTATTTTGCTGGTTTTAACGCTCTTGCAGCTAAAGCAAGGAAAGCATTAGTCATCTGGCTGTTTACTGTTAAAACAGTGAGGGAGGTCACTGGAGCTTGTCATGATAAATCAGAAAATTTTCTATTTTTTTTAATAACAGACAATATAAATTTTGCATTTTAGCTGCTTGGTTATCCTGCAACAGTCAAAAAAAAGTACAAATGTCATGGTGGTTATGAGCTGTCAAAGTATTGGTCCGAATCATTATAGGTTCTTCAGAATCCATGGAAAATCCTGTGATGAAGAAAAATCCTTCCGAGATTTGTTTCTTCAGGCAGAAATATAATTGATTTTTAAATACTTTAGAGAACAAATACTAAAAATACTTCTTGTTTCCAAAAGATCACAGCATGTTTGACAGAAATATAGTTTTGAAAAAGGAAATAACACTTATTTAAGCAGCTTGCAGAGAACATATTAGTCATTCTTCAATAAACTCTATGTTTGATGTTTATTAATTTCCGAGTTCTCTTTGGGGTCTTAATGAAATTCTTTGGTATTTAGTTGTAATTTGGGCAGAGTTTTACGACTTGCAAAAGTTGGCTTTGTAAAGGATTTGCTCTGGTTTTAAAGTTTCAAGCAAGTTCCACTTTAGGCACCACTTCAGTTAGTGCTTACTGACATGCTTAAAATTGCATGTGCCAGCCCTATAGCTTATACCTGAGAAAGGGCCATTAAGACATTTTTGTCCATGCTGAGATGTTATATTTCAACAGACTAATTGCAGAATGTAACTTGTTTCGAGAATGGCATAAAATTCTTGGTCATTATTATGTGAGTTGCACTGTTCTCCTCTTTTGAGAAGGCAACTAAAATTCTGTGTTGCAAAGAGAATTTCTTTACTATATCCTGTAAAAAGTCATACATAATTTAGGATGTCTGCCAGTCTATGTAGACTGTAATACCTGTAGTCTTGTGACACTGTGCAAAAAATTGTTCTGTTTATACTCAGCTGTCATATGGCATTGCTGAGAAGTGCTGCTGCTGTTCTCAGAAAGTTGGGGGTGTGTGTGACATAAAAGATTATATACATAAGTAAAAAAAATCATAAAAAGAATTTTTTCAGATCTACTTGCTGTCCTACAGGCCTGCCACTTGGTTTGAAACTTTAAGAGAAACAGTTCTGACAGTGTGCCTACTTCCATCTCCTCTTGCATGCATTGTATGCCACTCACTAGAGGCTGGTGAATACAACAAAATAATTTCTCTGAGTGTTTGCCTGAGCTTGAACGAGTTTCTGTTCCTGCCGTGCTCTTTCTTATCTTTTCTTCTGATAGAGGTTTGTGTGCCTTGGATGGATATTTGCAGAAAGTACATTTTAAGTTAGCTTATTGCAAGTTTTTTATGCAATGATACATTTTATATACTTCAGAAAACAGAGGATAGGTTTCCATACAGTACAAGCATAGGAGTGATTAAATGAATCAAAATGGGTAGGCTGCTGAAAATATATGCAATTACACCTCATGAATGTGAAGAGAGAAAATGAAATATATGCTCTTCCTGTACCAGGAAAAAATTGAATCCCATCATTTCAAGCATGTTACTTCAGATAAGTATAGAAATAAAATTCCTGCTAGATTTTCAGCTTGCCACCGCTCCCCATGCTAATTTTTCTCTATTACAGACTTAAATCCTTGGTGGTTTCCTGTACATTTTTCTCCTAATTAAAAAGTCATGCTTCTGTAATCAGAGATTGGACATCGTACAGTGTGATTGTCATGGCCAGTCACAACTAGGCAACTTACCTTAGCTTCCTAATCCCTACTGTTGAAGATTCCTAATGAGCCATACATACTATTTCACAAGCAATACTAGAAACTACAGTGACAAATCTTTCCCATCCAGTTCCCAGTCTTCTGCAGCTCTAAGCAAAGAAGAATCAACGCCTGCCTTTGCTGGAAAAAAAAATCACAAGGTCACAGAAACCACCTTTGACTAGATGGAGGAGAGAGACTTCTGGGAAGAGATGGCAGATGGACACCAGAGAGCGGCAATAAGCAAGAAAATCACCTTTAGGTGATAAGTAAGTGAATCACCTTTAGGAGAAAGAAATATACAATATAGGCTTGCTAGAATGCATTTGAACTAGAAAAAACATAGTATAAAGATGTCTGTCTGATATTCCTGGGTGAAGCTTTACCTGTCACAGTACAGATCTGCCCATTCCCCAATATTTTGGAGAGTAATCTGAACCCAAATATCAAGTGTGTTCACATTTATCAGTTGAGCAAGAAATACCTGTGATGTTAAGGGGTGGGGTTTACTTTTTGCCAACACATTTGTGCAGCCCATTAATAATGTCTTTAATATAGTTCAAATCCCTCATTCATTCAAGCCTATCAAAATAAAGGATTGATTATTTCTCTATTTATTACTCAGAGGTCTATGAAAGAAGCTATAAAGTGTACTTTTTTACAGTCTTCATTACATAATACACTGATCAATTTGGGACTGGTTGCCCTTCTGATTCTACCAAAAAGAAAGTGATAAACTTTCTAGATTAATGCTGAAGTGACACAGAAGGAAATAGGTTAAAGGCATTTCTTTTATGTATTGTCTATTTTACCAAATAAGTTTTCCAGCACTCAGAGTTTCCATCTAATTCATATCTTCTTTGATTCCCTTTCTAATATTCACATACCCATTTGCTGACTTTTAAAATACCCCAAAATCTAACTCAGAATTTTGAAATCAGCTCCCATATAATGACTTGCAAAACTAAGCATTTCTTCTTCATATTTGCTTTTCTTATCTCCACATGTAGGACAATCACATCATAGAGTGCATTGAATAAACAGAAAAAGAATAAATATTTCAAGAATGCAGAGGTTGCCATTTTGTTAGACTACTGTGTAATTTCTTTGTAGACCAGAATACAGTTAACATTAACATATTGTCCCGGTTTGGGCTAGACTTC
>NW_010449853.1:0-5198 GCF_000710305.1 Buceros rhinoceros silvestris | reverse complement strand
TCCTGCTGAGATACTGACAATACACTGTTTTCACTGTGCACTGTTGTCTTAATTGGTTTTGGGTTTGGGTTGGGTTTTTTGTTCGGCTGCAGAGGATTTTCCTTGAGAGAATTCTGGAAAAAAGTGGTTTGAAACTGTCTTGATGCTGTATTTCACTGGGGGGAAAAAACCAACCTCACCAACGCAAACCCCTCAGAGTGAGGCGGCGAGGGCCTTTGGGGCTAACAGTTGTTTATGAAGGGGACAAAGAAAGCATTTGGTTATATAGGCTTCATCTTGCAGCTCCTTCAGTGTAACACATCTTGTGGTGTGACACAACATTGGTTTTGCAGCAACTTGTGAAATCTTCGAGGTGTTAGTGATAGTTTTATGCTCTTCTGGAAAAATGTATGTCCCTGAGCAAACAGCTATTCTCTTTAAAGGTACAGTATTCCACTTCATGTAACGGAGTGTAATGGAAATCTTACTGTGCTGCAGTGACCGAATCATATGATGCTGATTCTTATGGGCTAATTCCATTCATATAAAATATATTACTGAAAATAGTTATCTCTATTTTATAAAGGGTCCTCTCTAGTTTCTACATACATAGAATACACCTGATTTATCATTGCGCATTTGCGTAATGCTCGTGATGCTATCTTAATCTATTAACTCCTAGATCTTCTGTGTTTTTCAACTGTCGTCTGTGTTTTCACTGTTGTTTCTCAAGCGGGTTTCCCCTCCCCCCACCCCATATATCTTTGTAGGGTGAATCACTGAGAATTCAGTTTTTCAGATGAGGTAATGCCATTATGTATACTGTGGGATTAGTTGTGCTTTCAAAACTATTCTTAGGCTTTGCTAGACTACAAGACAACTTGATGTGTACTTGTAGAATGTTTTGGATTTGTTAAGAGCTCTATGAAAACGTTCGTGCTGCTGGCTTTCACTTTATTTTTTTTTTTTTCAAATATATTGTCTGCATCTCTTCCAGACTAGTCTTCTTTAGACTATGAACCATAGTTCATAGATATTACAGGAAATACAGGGCAATGGCATTTAGACAAATGACTACTGAAGAAGGTTGGCTATAATGGTGACAGTTTCGTTAGAAATTCCAAGAGGGAATGAGAAACTGATTGGGTGGATTTAATACATTTTTAGCATATTGCTTTTTCTTCCTGGTATTTTGGTTGGGGATTTTGTGTAATATGCTTCAAATTGTACATGAAGCAATAGTTGTGGCATTCATGTTGAGGCTTTCTGAAATCTGTTTTTTTTAATTTTGGTATATAGTGTGTTCATCTTACTAAATATTCATAGACTGTAATGGTAGTGTAGTTACAGTGCAGTACTACTAGTACCATTGCTGTTGTATTTTACCTTTGTGAAGTTTGCTACGTGAATGAACCACAGGACCTTCCTGTTTTATATGCAGTATGCTATAAATTGGACTAAAAATTTACTTGGATTTGTAATCCAATAAACAAAAGGTGAATTACATTAGCTTTGTTTTTATATTGTAATTTCAGTATGCAACTAACTTAATTGAAGATTACTGATGATTGGTGAATAATTAATACAACACCCATATTCAGACACAGGGTTTTTAAATGATGAACCCCTTTCTCCCTTGGAGACCTTCCTTCCTGTATGTGTATAACTTGTGCTGTTGATGGTATGGCTTATCGCAGTTTGATCAGCTCTCACCAGTGCTGATAATTCTTTCTACATTGTAGTTGCTACACTGTGATGGGTCATTTACACAGCCCCCAAAAATGTGAAAAAAGCTTACCTCTTTAAAACATTTCTATATCAAGAGGCTTTGTTTTCAATTTAATTTGTTTATACTGAACTGCAAATAGTGAAGCTGCAGTTCTGGATGGAGCGCTGGTGAAGGTAACGACTTCACTGTAGTTTTGAGTGTAAAATAACAAATGAAACACAATAAGCAGAGGTCTTTCTGCTCATTATCAGCAGAAATTTTGAAGTTTCCTCTTCCATATATCAGTAAGTCTTGAGGATTATTTTAGCTTTCTATTTCAAGCATTTGCTTCTCTGAGAATTAAAATTTGCTTTTGAGAATGCAAACTTTTGTGAAGTGTTCTGTGCTTTCTGAGAAGAAACTACTTGTCCTCCACATACACAAAACATGGACACAAGAAAGGAATAGTTCAGTTAGAAAACTGAGACTAGCTAAAATTGTTTAAAGTAATTGACCAGTGTTATGATATGCTTGACCCTAAGTGAGATACTGAATACTGGGTGCATATCTAATACAAAACCCAGTATTTTTTGGTTGAGTGGGAAAATGCACTTTTTATTCTTAAATTAGGGGATTTGTGTGACCCACCCCCCATACCTATGAATATCATATTCAGAATGTGCCATGGGTCATGTACAGACACTATTCAGTAAGGCAGAAACAGAAATGTTTGTTTATTCTTGTTACTTCAGTTTCAGTAATGCAAAATAGACTTAACAACCAAAATTACTAATTTCATGCAAATGAAGCACCTTGCTATCTGCAAAAAAAAAACCAAACCCAACATATTTTGTGATCTGCTCTCTGCTTCACTTGTTAGGTCAAGTGAATTAGTTCTAGAAGGGAGGTGCTGTCAGATGGATTTAAAAACCAGTCTTTAAGTGTTCAGTCTAATTAGTCCTCTGTCTCAAAACATAAACTATTCACCCAAATGTGAATACTGACTACGGCATTTTCAGTTCTTTTGCACTTTTGTAGCATTTTAAACCAAAATAATCTGAATGTCTCTTTATTAAGCTTATTTTTGTTTTCTTGTGTCAGAATACATTTATTAGGGTCTCTGCTCAGTCCATGAAGTGTTGGGTTGAAGATAACTTTGTGTGCCTTTATTGTAGAAGATGGTTTCCAAATGCTTTCAGAAACATGGGCATGTAGTCCCTACACAAAACCAAGACATAGCTGTGTACAGGGACTTGGGGGAGCTTTAGAGGACTGTGTTTGGTGTGTGGGTGTGCGTGTTTTGCGTTTGGTTCATTTGTTTGTTGGTTTGTGGTTGTGGTTTGATTTTCTTCCTGGCGCGCACCATGCCTGTCAGCAGAGCTAAGCTATGTGGGGAAGTATGCTCTTGAGTGAAATTACACAAATTGTTTCAATTAAGTACAAAACCTGTATCTTGTTGTAATAAAAATGTATTTCAGTCTATCACTAGCAATCACTGGCCAGACATTAGGCAGTAAAGCTATGCAGGATTGTATTTCATTTCTAGCCTGAAGTAACAGGTCAATAATATTCGTGGTATTACTGGCTTACCCCCTACCCCACAATTCTTTGTTCTTGAGGGGTTGCTTTACCAGTGTGCTCCTAACTTTCTTGGAAGATCATTGGCCAGTAGCTTGTAATAACAACGTAGAAATTAAATCTGCTCTTAATGGTTGGTATCAAGGTGGCCTTTGCTAGATTTAAACAGTGGGTTAATATATACCAATTTTGTTCAGTGACCTTTTATCAAAGCTTAGTTAAAGTTACCTAATAATCTCAGGATAAGTAAATCTATATGTAACTTCTATAAGCTTAATTACCAAACATAGTTAACTATGACAGCATCAAAGCAAGTGCCTCCAGTGTAATTCCTTCTTCCTACTTTAAATTATTGGAAAGGAGGAAGAAACAGAATCACACAGCAAGTTATTTAAATGATAGTTCTGTCAAAATAAAGATTGCAGATAGAACTGTGAAGTTTTGTGTTGGATCATAATTTGCCCTAGGTGTTTTAACTGTTGCGTTGAGTATTTCAGGAATTGCTGTGTTGTTGTTATTGCATCATTATTTCTTGCTGGAATTTTTGAGTCTCTGTCTGAAGCGATAGGTGTCTTAATCTCTTCTGAATATTTATCCCATCATACACCTATACACCTAAATCCCCATAACTATCAGTACTTGATAATGCTGCTGAGATAGAAGTTGTTCAGGATGTTGTGAGAGAGAGCAGTGAGCTGTGAATGGAACCTTCCCTGTTTTCAGAAGAGGATGGAATTTTCTTGTGGAAGTACAATCTTGCTTTGTCACTAATGTGTCATTTTTGGTATAAACCATCAAAGTTGAAGTTCCTGAACTTTGCATCTCTTTTTAGCTATTTTCAGTGGGGATGGATTTCACCTTTTAAATTCATTGAATGATTAAAGTTGGTTTTATTAATAAATACAGCAGGTGATTTATTTAATCTTGAAATGCACTTAGCACTTGGGTACAGTTTTTCTATTGTCTAGAGCTGTGTTTATCAACAAGATCTCAATTTTATTTAATTATATTGACTGAAATACATTTTATGATCAAGTGTTTTGTATACACGATAGCTTTCAAAGCTTGAAAATTGCTAGAGGGTTTTCATATCTTTGTTTTTTAATAGCTTTTTATGGCAGATGCCAGAACAACAGTGTCATATCTATCCCTGAGCCTTTTTTTGGTCATAGTGGGGTTTTTTGGGTTAGTAGTAAATATGGATGCCTTCTTACAGAGTGTAGGGATGTCTGGATATTTAAGCTTCCCCACTGCATCATTTAAGAGAAATCCAAGGCACAACTCGACAAAATTTCTGCACAGTTTTCTCTCAAAAAGGACAAAAATAACAGAGTGCCAACTTGTTTCTGTGGTTTCTTCAGTGGTAACCTTGTGTCAGGAAATGCTATATCATTGTGTTGCCGGATTATTTATTGGTGATTGTTTAAATTCCTATGCATGTCTTGGAGTATCCCCAAGAACTGAGTCTCTCTTGCCCCAGAAGGAGTCAGTGTTAGTAACTAAGTGTGTTTTGTATGATTCATTCTTACCTTAAGGCATCATCTCACTCATTAATTGCTTTTCATCCCTTGTGTGACAGGATATGTGACTCCAATTTGTTATTCTAGAATAAAGGACTAACTGTCCCATAGTCTAAGCGTACCCCATGGATGCAGTCCAAGTGTGCTGTTTGGGTTTTTTTTGTTTGTTTGTTTTTTGATCATGATGGTTTTTTGGTGGGAGGGTTTGGTGTTCATTTTAAGCCATTGTGCCCCAGGGTAGCTCCCTGAAAGCTACTTACACTGGGTATGCCTCAAATCTTGCTTTAGCTTATCAGTATTTTTATGTAGTCATCAGCTGTTCAGAAGCTAGTTAGTAGAAGGTAGGTAGAATGATCATCTTATTGTTGTCATTTCACTCTATCTCATTGTCACAGGTTGAAAAGGGGGGCTGT
>NW_010449852.1:0-4652 GCF_000710305.1 Buceros rhinoceros silvestris | reverse complement strand
TTCGTGAAGCCAAGCCATGATGATGATGAATGGTTCCTTACTGCTCCAGACTGATGATAAATTTCATTAAGTTAAAATAATTTCTATTCTATTGTTTCCTTTCCATGTCTACTGCAGCCCTGCTTAGGAGGCAACTTTATTCTAGAGCTTAAACCATGTTCTTTTGTACTGTCCAGAATGCAAATGATCTTCAGTTCTTAATGACTTTTTAATCAGATCTTGTAACATGGAGGAAAGGGAATTAATTCAAAATACCCCCCAAATCTAATCTCCAGCAACACAGGTGAAATCAAGACTCCATAAAGTCATCTGCCTCGTTTCTTATCTGTACTTTATCCTGCTTTCACCGCCCCGTTTCCAAAACACCTCTCTTATCCCAGTGTTACCATCACCAGATCAAATAGTACATTTAGCTTCCCACTCTTTGATCTGGTGCCTTTCATTTGTAAATCCAGTCCTAGCTTCTTCCCCCCACCCCAGTCTCCTAGTCTCATCAGATTCTATGTCCATATTTCTCCCTTCTGTTTCCTGTGTCACTTAGGACACAGACCTCGTGTGCCACATTTTCAATTCTAAGCTTTGTTTGGCAAACATCATGACGTATTTCTCCCCATCTTTCCCCCACTACTGGCTCCATAGGATTCTACTATGATGCTCCACAGAATGGTCAAGGTCAATGATGTTTTGTGACAAAAAGATCTTTGAAGATACAGCTTCCTAGAAAGATGTGAAACATTTTCATTGGGAATACAAAAAGTGGTATTATTAAAAGTTTTACAACTTGTTCAAGTTTGAGCCTATGAAGCAGACAATAAGCATGGATTTGATAAAATCCCCTCCTCCATGAAAATTCCCGCTTCAAAGTAGGAGGATAATAAAACTATTATTTAAAGTAATATGTACCTATAAGCAAAACTCTATTTTCCCTACTTGAGGTTTCTGAAATACACATTTTGCCTGAAAATCTCCCTCCAAATATTTGACCTGATGCAGATAGCTCACATTAGGAATTCCAACCATTATGCTTTATGTTCAGTAGTGTCATAAACCCCTTAAAATTAAAAATTATATTGAGAAATACTGAAAATACTTAACAGGCGTTTCATCAGTTCTACTTACAGTAATTCAGTGCAAAACTGTACAATATATTAAACTGTTTCAGCTAAATCATGGAAGTCCCTAGATTGCTCTATTACAATTTAAATTGCTAAAGCTCACAAAAGGAACCTCCTGTCAAAAATATTAAAAATCAATTAGAGATTTAAAAGTATTTGGCAGAAGAACTGCAATTATTTTTACAATGTAGCACAGACTTACGCCATACAAATCACTTGCAACCATCATTTCTTCACTTAACTAATTTTCTGGTTGTAATGATAGGAAAGATTATACAGACAGTTCCTTTTTTAAGTAGTACTCAAAAACTTGAAATTCATATAAAATAATGTGTAATTTTTCTTTAAATCAAACATGTTGCAAAACATACCTCTATTTTTAGAGAAGGCTGTGAATTTATGTGTGTATATATCTGACCATGACACTTTCATGATGTATAAGGAGAATCAGGTGTCTAGAAAAGGAGTTTACTACAGTCAGCACACTGAGCACAGGGCACCTATGCTAGTCACTACAAAAGACTGACAAGAAAGATGAGTCCTTTCCTTTCCACAGGTTCAGGCACTTCACTTTTGGCAGAGGAAAGAATTTATCTCCTGATATTTAACCAAAACAGGGTCCTGAGTTTCCTTCTGAAAAATAAGCAGCATTGATTCTTTCAAAACATGTTCCTGTTTTACCTGGTTGCTCACTGGTTACAACGTGCATGTGAGATAACAGAAAGCACGTGTTCAAAACCCCTTCAACTAAAGGGCATCTGAATACGAGCTTTCCACTCTCAGAAGAGAGCCACAGCCAGCTGGTGATAACAGACTCTGCAGTCACCCTCGTAGCACCTCATAGCACCTCCAGGGCCTCACATGAATCCTGAGACACTCCCCAGATCACAGCAAACAAGTAGGAATTCCCACAGGTCCACAATTAGGGCATTCACTTGGCAGGAAGGAGGACTAAGTTCAAGTCCCTGCTCTAATCAAAGCTTAATTTAGAATACCGAAATGTTCATTGTCATGGAATCTGAAAGCCTGATTCCCCATCCCAAAGGATTGCCTTAATCACTAGGTTACAGAGTTCTTCTCTCTGGCTTAAATGATATTTAAGTACTTAATTCTAAATAGAACAGCTCAGTCGTGAAAGTCTTCAAAAGGACTAGCCAACTGGTTAGCATGAAAACCTGAATGTAAATCCCTCAGAAATGGGAGGAGGTGTGACTCTGGTCTCCCCAATATTTCAGCAAAATATTTTTAGCAAAACTATTTTATATCATCTTTTCTGGCAGCTCTTTTCTCATCAGCTCATTTAGTACATCCTCTGCAAATCACCACGGAATAGGGGACATGAGCATCCATAATGCATATATATTGTTTCCACAAATAAAGTCAGTTACTCAAACAGGTTCCTTGCAGTTCAGCTCACTGTTCACATTTTGCAAGCCATGCAAATGCTGAGAAGCAGCAATCAGTTTATACAGCTATGAAATTTGAAACTAAAAAATCGAAAGGAATATTCTTCTCAGTTCGTGCCAGGTGAGGTATGAATACATTGACATTCAAATGCTTGATTTAGATGCCTGCAGGGGCCTTTAGACACCAGCATCCCTCTTGTAAACTTGTCTTTTAAACACTTACAGATTTACAGACAAACAACAATGAATTTTGAGAGTTTAATAATAATGTCATCAAGTAATTTACTTAAATTATCTGTGTTCCTGCAGCTAACATGAATTAAAATGTTGCTATTACATTTCAAAGAAGCAGGATTAGGCCTATTTTTCTTTGCTAAAACAAACAAAAAACCCCACTTAAAGGTCTGGTAAAGATTGATAACAGCCATATATGTTCCTGCTACATCATTCAGAAAATTGCAATACTTGAAAGAAAATAATTAGCTGTCATGTCTTACACTGATTGCATATAATAACTAAAATTTTACAGAATATAAGTAATTGGGGTTTTGTCACAGGTAGTATTTACCAGCCTCTATTTCAGCTTGGTGTTATATAAGTCATAATGTAATAACATACCATAAGCAGGTATGCTTTATATGCAGAAAACAAACAGACCAACAAACCCAGCCAAACCACCGAATCGCAAACCAACAAACTACAAAGAAGGAAAAGAACCCAACAAAAGTCCCCATGCAAGATATTTCGACAGAGTTCAAGGCAATTTCTGCTTGAGTCAGTGGGCAAACTGCAAAGGTACTGATCCAGCAGCTTCCAACGCTTCCTGCTAATTCTCTGCATGCAGAGTTGTAATAGAGTTGCTTTAATAATGACCTCCAATACATTCTCCATGGATTTTTAGGAACAAATAGGCTCCCTCTGCATTAAAGTGGAGCGATCTACTTTTCAGTCCAACACGGGCGAATTTTAAGAGTAATAATGTAACTAAAGCGTCCTTCTTCCTATGGGAGCACTGTGGTACGCACAAGCTAGGATTCAGAGCAATTTTTATCTATAGCTTCCCTAATAAGAGACAACAAATAGTCCTCAACTATTTTTGGAAGGTTAAAGTTTCGACCACGTTAATGACTGTGCTTTTCAAAGGCTTGTTCTCCCTTCCTCTGTGCAAGGAATGCTATACGCAGGTTCTCACACATCCAGGCCCTGATAAAAATCCATTTGCTTCAAATATGGATCTATGTTCTCTTATTCAAACTACTTTAAAACAGACTTTGTATTATAAAGAAACATAGACAAACATGCCCAATTACTGTGTATACCTTTGCTTTTAAAAATGACTGAGTGACACTCTTGTTCAGTACGCTCCAAATCACAAAGGCTAAGCAACTGCTGTTCCCCAAGGTTTGACCCTACCATTAGCAAGTTGATTGTCCTAGAATAAAAGATAGAAAAAAGGATTTACTTCTGAGTAAGCAGATTTTGTAGTAAACATATAAAACCTTTCCTAGTTTAAGAACATCTTAGAAGGCTGATAGGAAAGCAAAAGAAAGTGGTTTATCGTGTAAATTCTTTTACTATTACTCATAATACTAGTAAAGTCCAACTTCATGAAATCTTCAGTTTCAATGCCATGTTTGGAACTCCAGATCCTTACAGAAAGATAATGAAACAATTCTGCTAATGGGTAAGTTCTTTACAAATTTGTGATGTAGTTGACTGACAAAAGCATGAAGAATAAAGGTCTTTCTTGATGTCTTTCACTATTTAAACATTGTAATATTACTTATCATTAAATAATGACCTCTTTAGAATTGCATTTCTTCACTATAAGAACATACATAAAACCTTCTATGCTATGAGCGTTTTCACAGATGTATCTGGCAATAAAGCAGTTTAATTGTTCTTCTATTCGTGCTCATGATTAATGTGATTTTTGAAGAACAGAGATGTCATTAAAAGTTTGAAAATCCTTATACACCCTTCTCACTGTCGATTTTCTATACATACTTGATTTACATTATATGGTACATATGATCTATATCATGCAGGTTGGAAGCTATAAACATAAAAACAAATCACAAGGTGCAGGTATTTCATTATCACAGAATGACAGAATCATTTTGGTTGGAAG
>NW_010449851.1:0-5099 GCF_000710305.1 Buceros rhinoceros silvestris | reverse complement strand
AAAGCCAAGCCATGATGATGATGATGGCAGTAACTCTGACACACGCTTTTCCTATAGTTCTTTTTAGGTTTTTCCTGTTTCCTCTGTTATTTCTATGTAAATATACATACTGGACAAAATCTCATGGGGGCACTGCCAGTGGGTGCCTATATTTATTCTAGATTCAAAATATATTACATACAGGATTTTTTCCTATCTATCTCAACATACAATTTTCTACATGTGTTTTCTGAGGGAACTGAGCAGGGCTGGCAGAACAGACTGCAGCATTTTCCACCCATGGCTTGAAGGCACAAGAGTTTCATAGCCAGCGGGAAGCCCTGCCAAGCTCTTAGGCACCATTAGGCTCAGGAAATCGCCGACAGGTTTTTCAGGTCACAGTATCAGTTTGGGATGTGGGCAGAATTTAGACACCTGGATTCTATTGAAAATGCTTAAGTCTTTGTTTAAATGCAGTCTGAAGTTCCTCCTGTGAGGCACTTTGAGGCCTCCTCAGTTCCCAGGTGTGTACCAAGGACACTGGAAATGGGTGAGCTTTTAGGGACTGACGTAATCTAAGGCGAAGCGTAAGTATTCATACTTACTTGGAGTATGGGGAAAGGCACCAAACAGGCAGGGAGACAGACCTGAGCCTTGTGTATAGAAACACCAGGATCAACAAGGCCCACTTTGGTATCCTTTGCATAGAAATTCTAAATCCTCATCAACGTAATGGTAGTCTGGAATACTCATGAATTGTTGGCTAAGATAGAGACTGGAAAAGCTCCCCCCAAAAGTGTTTCATTACTTGTGTGGGTGTGAGGAAAGTGCAGTAATTTGTCAACTGTATCTGAGTAGTTACATTATTTTATCACTTTCTAAGCCAAAGAGCTATTTTTAAATTGAATTTAAAATTGCTACTTATGCAGTTGACCAGCGGATACTCTCCAAAACAGGATTTCTGTAGCTATTTTGGGTCATAGGAACATGATGAATAAGCATGCAAACACCACCAGTTTAAATTCAATAAATTCCTTTTATATGTTCATTCACCCACCAAGATGTGGTTTGCATCTTTCCCTCATAATTCACTCCCAATTTTTGTCTCCTCTTAAATGTAAAGGAATCTAAATGTGGTATAATCTATTTAATTCAGAAGCAGAAAAGTGGAGCCTTAAGAGATAAAAAAACCAAGCACACTAATAAGTAATGCCTAAAGGTGGCAACTATTCACTGAGGTCAAATTACTCTGACCAAGTCTCTGTTACTCCTACCTTTCTCCAAAGCGACCCCTCATATTACGGATGGAGAGTTTAGTGCAGGTATTACTGACTGTCCAGGTATAAAGCCGTCTTGCCTGTTTAATCCTTATGAAATTTGAAAAGGGAGAAATACCTTTGTCTGTCTGTCACACCTGTTTTAGTTCTGACAGATCTGCCTGTAAGCAGACAGCCTTCTTCCAAAGCAGAGGCTTAAATAAGATAGATACCTCAAAAATAACATGTTCATCTGATTAATGATCTGTGGAGGTTTTCATGTGGTGAAATAAAAGGAAAGATATGATCTGAAGAAAAGCATAATAGTCCAAATCTTGGTATCAATACGGACATTATCTCAAGATCTCCACAAATTTAGTTCTTTGTAGACAATAAAATGACCTTTTTAGATTAGCTTCTTTCTTGTGCACCTGGTACAAAGTTAGAGATCCCCATAATAACATCTTATTATCTACTTTGCAGTCTTAATGTTTATACACCTTAGAGTAGAAGCAACTTAAAAAGTACAGGCAGTGCTTGATATGTCTGACTAGGAAACTACTACTGTTGGTTTTTTCAACAGCATGAAACCAGCCAATGCTAATCTGCATCTTTCAGAGCTTTCTGACTGATAAATTCAGCTGAAAAACGCATCTGACACTGAGGGCTGTGCAGCAAAATATCTCTGCGCAGCTGCTGGCCTGCCAGATGCTGGCATTTCAGGGCTCTCAGTGGCATGAGCTGAGTAGCACACATTTGTGCAAGGGAAACAAATCAAAAAACCTCTTCAATTTACTCATTTTATCCTGTTTGGAAGGGTCTCAAATCCTCTTTTTTACCAGCTACATTTGTCTCATAGAAGTTACTACACCTTGCAAACCTTGCCTACAGTTTGTAACAAACTCTTTTTTTTGTTGTTGTTTTTGCTTTAAGATTAATTCAGTAGTAACAATCTTTCAGCTATTTACTTTCAAACAATTCTCATACCTGCTTCAGGAAGAACCTAGAGGTTTTACAATGAGTATTTTAAAATACGTCTCTGCACTGCCCGTGACAGCCTAATCTTTCCCTTCAGGAGAGATTTTACTTGGTCACAACAAAGGCTTCCTAAACTGTCCTAAAGAGCCGGCTGGCAGTGCAATTCATCATTATGCTTCAAAAATGTTCCTTTTACCCTGTCTTAACCCTTCTCCCAAAACAAATGCCTCCTGTCTGACCCCAGCACACATAACTGTGCTACAGGGTCTAAGGGTATCTAAATGGAACCAAGAATAGTGGCCAAGTTGAAGGATGGTGAATTTCATTCACTCCTTCCCTGCTGCTGGATTTCCCAGTTCCTCTTGTGTTTGTATTCTTACACTGAGATAGTAAAGGCTGTATCATCAGAGATCTTCTCCTTCTAGATAACATAAAACATGCAAGTGTTTCCATCAAACCCAAGGGAAAATGGTCCTCGTGAAAATGGTTAGACCTTCTAATGCACCATATATGTGGTGATTTGCAAGCTCTTGTACCATATACAATACTTTATCCAGAGGCACTCATTTTTTCAAAAATAAATCTCCTTCACTGATCATTCAAGGTTTTCCTAACTATGAAGAACCACTGCTGGTAAGACAGCACCATTAAAATCAAATAAAAAATTTCAGGATTTCCCCATTTTGCATATTTTATACACAATCACTATTCAAAGATTAGTTAACATCCCAAAGTAATCTTTGGCCTGACTGAGCAGTGTTATATATAAGATTATTTGTTTTGAAACAGGATTACAAGTCACAGAGATTTTTTAATTATTCATTGCCAAGTAGTAGAGACATTCTGCTAATGAATTGCTGGCTTGTTTCCTTTTATTTATGATATCATCTATCTTAACTACATAATGGATTTGGGTGACAGAGGTTAAAGCATCATGATTCACAGAATTTTGATTTCAAGTAAAGTAGTAAGTAACGTGGCTTAAACAAGCACACGTTAATGAAAATCATTATTCTTAATAGGTTATATTCTGTTCTAAATACATAGCTGTATCTCTTGTTGGTATTTCAAGGTGAGAGAGGAGTGGAAGAAAAATGGAAAGAAAGTAGCGAGAGATATAGTCATCAGTGTGCCCGGTCGAGTCAAAGCCCCTGTTCAGCATACAGCAGTGACCTCAGCCGTTAAGCTAAGAAATACAAGAGTGAGACTAAATTACTCCAGTGCTGCAGTGTGAATCAGTCACACGTCCTTACTTGGTTAAAAAAAAAGCAAGCTTAATTATGTTAACATGTCTTCAGAATGTTATTAGAAATGGAGAGCTCAGTGTTGCACCTCAAGAACAATCAAAGAATGAAAATACTTTATGTGTAGAGAGTGGGAAAACAAAATCAGCTGTCTTAAAAATAGGTAGGATAGAAAAACAGAGGATAACACTGGGAAGGTAGAAAAGCCTATTCAGTTTCTTACAATACTGGAATTAAGTTAAAAATGGCAAACTACAAGGCAACAACAACAAAAAAAAACCAAGAAAAAAAAAGAAAACCCAAACCCATCCTTTGATACTCAGCATCTATATGTGGATTTCATTGCAGCATTCAGAAAACTGCTAGCAGCAATAGAAGCCACAAAATAAAGAAGATTGGAGCAGGGCTTATACAGAAATTGAAGTTTTGAAATTAATATAAACTGTGATGCTCCTCAGCATGAAACAAGCTCCAGTTTCTGTGGGATACTCTTTTGAAATCCTGTTTCTTTGCAGAAAACTAATGCAGACTTCTTTCCAGAAACTTTCTGAAGTAGAGGGTCAAGGCTACTGCTATCAGACTGCTATCTGATATCAGACTTGATAAACTACTTCTACAGTCTACTTAGGAGGTTCTTCAATTTCTGCTAATTGTGTTGAGTTGTAACGAAAACAGTCTAGATGCTAAAATTCTTGCCATGGGATTTAGGCTGTGGAAGAGGGAAGTTACAGGCTGCAACTTACTTTAGAAGGAGACCTGCACGGAATAAAGGAATCTGATAGCCTTCCTCTGCAGAGGACAGCTTAGACGTGGGTAAATGTGAGATCCTAGGTATGGCCTTAACATCAGAAATGAATGTATGTCGAAGATCCTCTTCTGCAGTTTGTATTTGCCTCCTTTTTGCTCCAGTGCATGTACCTTTTGGAAGAAGCTAAATGTCAATGAGCACAGGTTAGGATTTAAGAGGGTAGAAGAAATTTTTTTTTTAAGCAAATATTTAAAAGGAATTTTTCCTTCAAACAAAACGTTATTTGTCAAAAATGGCTCTGTGAGTTGAAATAGAGCTATTCAGGGTTTGTCCTAGAATAATGATAAAACCCTAACACGGTATAATACCCATGCCACCTTTGACCTGGTAGAACTCCACTGAACTCAGTGACGTTACAGTCACCAGCTTTGGAAGAATCAGCTCACTAGCTGTGGTACAAAGCACTTTAAAGACATACGTGGCAGATTTTAAAGTGGCTGCAAATACCCCCTTACAGAGACACAGTAAACGTATACGGTTTAGCTCCAGTTTTGGTCTGACACTTTGTAATGACAGCAGGGAAGTTACCCAGAGGGATAACCAGGCACGGGGCTGGGACAGAGGCAAGCTGCTCCGGCGGGCTCCTTCGAACAGGAGAGGCTGCAAGGCTTGCTCTCGCCTCCTCTCCCTGCTTTTAGCATGTCTATAGCTCATTTCCAAGGGACTCCGAGCATAGGAGGCCCCGGTGGAACTGCTCGCGGCAGCTCCCTAGCGCCGGCGGCCACCCTCGGTCGCCGAGGCGGCGGCCAGGGGCGAGGTGCCGGTGCCGATCCCGCTCGGAGTGCGGGGACCGGCGGGGGGGGGGGGCGGGGGGGGGGCCGGCGGGGGGGCCAC
>NW_010449850.1:0-5070 GCF_000710305.1 Buceros rhinoceros silvestris | reverse complement strand
CTTCTTCTGAGATTTTCTTAGCCTAGTATATCAACCGGGCAAGTTGAGCAGATTAATCTGATTCACTATGCAGGCATCTTCTCCCAGGTGAAAAGGCCCGAGCAAGACTTGCAGCAGAACAGATCAATATAAAACTACATAGAGTGTATTTATTTTAATGAGACACACTTTTTATGCAATGTTTTGCCATCGATTCCAAACTAATTTCCCACCTGCAAAAGCTAAATGTAAAGTACCATTAACCTGCTTAATTTACTTGTTTGCAGATGAAGAAACCTTCCTGTAGCATCATGCCCCATCTGAAACAAGGAACTTCACTGCTCATGATTAGAAGCTGCTCAATTAGAGACTCAATTTCATAACATAAACAAACCACCACTTAGAACCAGCTACACAATCGGCAGTTGATTACAGCTGCTGCAGATTTGCAGTTAAAACTGTGCTTTGCAGCCTGCTCTTGTGTTTAAACTTTATTGCCCCTGCAAACTTAGAAAAGCTCAAGTATTTTGACTCCACACACACACACATTAACACATCCATCCAAAAACCTTGAAAACTCCAGCATACATGCTATATTCAATATTTTCTTTTAAACTATCTAGAACCACAACCTCACACATCACTTTCACAGGGTTTTATTAAGGTCTTCCTTTCCTTATAATTTCTTGATGAGAATTGTGTAAGATTGTGCTTGGGGTTTATGATCATTTCCCCATGTCTACACCTTACGCTGCAGCCTAGCACATGGTCCTTGGCAATGATGTGCACGAGAGCCTTTTCTTGAGGACAAAGAGAGAAGAAATGTTGGCTCCATAGCTTTTCCATACACAAAGAGAAAACAAATCCTAAGGTTACACAGTGGTTAAAAATCCTGTGTAATAAACTTGCAGGGACTACATATTCCATACCATTGTCACAGTCTCTCAACAGAAAAGATTTGTCTTCAATTATCATGTGCAATATCTTAGCCACGAAGAATATCATTTGTAATACAACTCATTTTTGTTCCCCTCCTCCCTTTAAGGGTAAGTAAAAGATGAAAGGAGATCCTATAAACAATATCAAAAAGGAACACGTGGTATTCTCTTATCCAAACACCCATCCAGCTGCCAAAAAAAAAAAAACAACGATGCTATCACTAAATTTCTTTGCTTTAAATACTCCTTGTAAGACAATATATTTCACTAATAATACATGTAAACAAGAACAGAACTGTCTGGTATCTTTACATGTAATTTTAATAACCGTGACTGCTCTCCTGACCAAAAAAAAAAAGTATCGACAACTTCAGAGACTGTATTTTCACACGCTACTTGTTCTTTTCATTTCCACAGCTGTACATCAACTAAGACAGCTTTAAAAAAAAAAGTGAAGCATTTCACTCTGTCAGCTGAGAAGTATTTAACTATCACTGTTTTAGAAGAAACGTAACAAAAAATGAGGCCAAGCACAAGCAGCACGTAATACATCGTACAGAGAAGAAGTGGAATCACAGGAAAAGTGATGCTGCTGCTGCTTTTTTAGTGTCTCCTCAAAACTGCTGTTACAAAAATAATGAGACAATATCACAGAAGAGGTCCAGTCAGAAAGAGTTCACTAGCAGATCTCCACTGCCTTTCAAAAGCACCCTCACTTCAAACTGATGCCGAGAAAACCTCAGAAAAACCGTAACCAAAGAACAGAAAGGTCTGAGTTTGTTCTGCATCATGGCAAAAGTGGAGTTTAACTGTGATACAGGGGAGGGGAGAGGGAGGGAGAAAAACTAAGTACTTCCCAAGCTTAAAAATGTTGTTATCTATTTTGTAAGGCATCCACATAGAACACAAAAATCCAACGCTCCCAAGGCCCTGGACTCTCTAACTACTCTAATTACTGAGCAACTAGCTTTTGTAGAAGTTCTCAAAACCTAATTCCGCCTTAGAACCAAAATCCCTCTGCCTTAAGCATTCTGTCAGAACCGTGCATTTTCTCACCCTTCTTGTTTCAGCTAATTGGCACTTCCCAACAGAAGCATTATGCTGAAAAATGCCATCACCAACAGCAGTCAGCATGTCTGAAAGTCAGCCCTGAAACTGCCTCTTTTCAAGGTTATTTGAGATTTATTCTAACCGCAGCAGATAACTACAAGCTAGCATTCATTTCTTAATTACAATTACATACCAGAGCATCACTAAATTACACTAAACATGAAAACAAAAGCCTGTGTGTCCCTTGGTAGGTTGGTGGACAAGGACAAGCAAGTGGGCAATTTGGAACAACCTCAGTACTACACCTGGAGAAAAAGAATGAGAAAATAAAGGATATAATTTATTTTTCACAAACCCTGAAGTATATTTAAAAATTAACAAACTGGACAAAGCCTTAAGAAATGTAGATGCTCCTATGCAAGACCATCATTAAAGAATAAGATCCTAAATACTGCCACTAAAAGCATGAATTGGCAACAAAAAGTGTAACCTGAAAGGGACTGTCCACTTTCAGAGAGCTTTAAAAAGTAGAATTAAAAATAAAGACATACATGCGTGTGCTGTATACACTTCCACTCCAACTGAATTGCATTAAGACAGTGACAAGTTTACAAAAGCTGCAGGATTTGGAGGGACCACTGACAATAGGAATTCAGGGAGCTTTTTTCCCCCCTTCCACAGAATGAATGAAAGGCAAAGTATTCTAAATTTGTCAGTTTGTGACATCCACTGACCCAGAATTCAGAGACACTACCTCATAGCTGGTGGATCGGTAGCAGTGATCCTGACAAAGATCCTCTGTCAAGGATGACAGTCCTGGCAGGCTCAACCTCGGTGGTAGGTCAGGAGGGATACAGATTTGGCAGGCAGCGAGCTGCACCTCGCCAGCCCGCACTGGTCAAGCACGCTCAAGTGCCAGCCAAACTTTTCTACGTAGTCACAGGAACACAGCTAAAAATGCTCCCAGAAAAGAGTGCAGGAACTTGCACTGTGAAAGTCTTAAATCGCTGTTCAACTTGCTTTTAATGAGCTGCTGATCAACATTAGCCGTGAAGTATCTAAAGTATTCACAGCTCACACAAGAACAAATCTTTTAATTCTTAGCATAAGCTCCTTACCTGTTGCCATTAAAATGTCATTTAAAGATTTTTAAAGAAGAAACACTGACACACTAAAATTTATTTCAACGAATCTATCATAGACATTAGAAGAAACTTGCATCAACCAAAAAACCCACCACTTAGCTGGCAGGGAAGGAAGATACAGAATTGCCAGAGCAGTATTTCACAGGTAGATAATGCAGCCAAAGAGTTCTCTGAGTTTTCTTCAAAGAACTATAAAGAAACTACAGAAGACATCTTTCTGAAATTTAAAGTGTCCTATGGAATATTAAAGATCGCAACATATTTTGCAAAGACCACTCAAACCCAAAAGTTACTTAACAAAGCATAAGCACTCCATCTTGAGAGAGGGAATTTCTTCCAGCTCAGATAATATTCCATCATCATGGAAACTCTGCACAGGAGATCACCCACTGCTACAGTTCCTTCAGCTTCCATCAGTGGTTAAAACTCCAAACCTCAAACAAAAAACACCAGCCACAGCTGTACGCACCATCATGACCTTTTGTGGTGACCTTTTGTCATCAAGAGAAAGAAATGCAAAGGAAACTTCTCCTCCTCCTTTCCCATTTCTCCTCCCCACTATGACTGTCCATCTTGGGCTTCCACTAGGAAAGCTGTCTTCAGAAAAAAAAAAAAGGAAGAAAATTCCTTCCTCAAGTGTATTTTCTCTAAATTTGAAGATAAAAGCAAGGTTTGAGAAAGGCAGGTAAGCCATGAACATGGTTTTTTTAGGTTCTGTTTTGCAAAAGTAAGTGCCATCAGCACTTAGCAGCAATTTCAAGGACAAGTGAACAAAATTTTGCTATCAGAGGTAAAAGTAAACCACTATCAAATGGCAGGGATTAAGACATTAAGTCCGACAGCACCCGACACAGACAAGGCACTCTCAAAAGTTACAACACACTAATTATGAAACATCTTCAATTAAGTTATTTGCTGCTTCTATTAACTTCCATTACCACCAGCTGCCAACTTCATAAAGCATTACAGCTTTTGATGAGCATGGGCACATGTCTGCAAGAGGGTGTTTGCACCCTCCCCCCCTTTCTCTTCAATCCAACTCTGTGATTCCTCAGAACATCAGAGGGATATTCTGCACAGAACTTCCCTAACTGAGCTGTGCCACGGATAACGTTTGTTTCAGTTTCAGTATTTTAAAGCACCCATGGAAGGTGGATTATCTGAAACTAACAAAGGGATGAAAACCGGCAAGAGATTTCATCTAAACCCATCACATACTGACGATCTAATTTCCCATGATGAGGCCAAATTTACAGGCTGATGCAAACATTGACAGTTATTCCTTGGAGACTCTGTTAAGCAGAGAGCCCAAGTCATTCACTGAGCGAATTCTCTAAATCCTTACGGATTCCACCAAAAGACTCAATGACTATTACTGAATCTGTTCAGCAGTATTTTCAACAACCACTGCTGAATCAGATCTCCCCTACCTCATTTTACTGAGAAACACCTTCATTTACTTAGCTGAAAGTCACATCAGAATCGCCACAACTGGAACTGAGCACAGATCACTTGATTTCCAGTCTTGTGCTTAACCACAAGCCCGTATTTCCTCTATTAAGTTTACAAAGCACAAAACCCAAAAATTGCCATTCTCAATCACTTGAGCGGCCCATCTGCTGTCAGGCAGCTGTCAGGAAAGGCCAAGGTGGACAAGTGTGTGTGTGTGTGCCCCACCATCGGAACGCGCCTCTTCACCGCCCGGTTTGAAACATGCGGGTTTGCTGCTCTTCCCTTTGGTCTGGCCAGGCCTGACTCCGGTGAGGAGTTTGTCGTTTTAAAAACACATTTTAAAAAAAGAAACTAAAACCACCGAGCAACAGTTTGCTTCTCCAGTTATGTGCACGGACTTATTTTTATGGGCACGGAGCGCGTTTTAGCGGCCCAGCAGCGCGCTCCTGCGCTCCCCTGACCCTCCCGGGGCTGCTCCTTCCTCCACACACCGCTCCCTGGCCCCC
>NW_010449849.1:0-5102 GCF_000710305.1 Buceros rhinoceros silvestris | reverse complement strand
CTTTGTCGAGTTTCATTTGAAAAACAGCCTAGAGAAGGTATATAAAAAACCAGTAGTTTGCCTTGCTTCCTGTTCTTTAAGCAGCCCCTAGTTAGGAAAACAGGCTGTGTATGTTGCTGTAACTGCTTGCTGGATGGAGGCAGAGTCTCTGTGTCCTGTTGGTTAACCAAAGCAGGCTGGACACAGACAGGCCTGTTTCAGAACACAGGTGAGGACGCTTGCACTTACCTGGACCAAAGCCCAGCAGCGGGTGCAGACGTGCTGAAGACCTGACTGTCAATGTGGCGTTTGTTTCTGTTCTGAGAATTTTCTCTCATTACCCAAGATTGAGGCCATACAGTAGTTACACTTTCAGCTGCTGTGTTCATTTAGATGTGTGCCCTACAGAAATACGGCTAGGAACTGTACTTAGGATCACCTTCTACTTCTTCCTCTTAATACTGTCTTTTTATTTCAATTGTTAGCAGTGTTCATACGTTTCACAGAGGGCTTTGTATAAACAGCTCACGTCTAACATGGTCTTCAGTTTCAGACTAAACTGGGCGGTTGATCGAACTGGAAAGTGGCAAGAGCTGGAGTACCCAAGTCCTGCGTATCCAGCCTTTGCTTGTGGGTCCGGCTATGTCATCTCCAAAGACATCGTTCAGTGGCTGGCAAGCAACTCTGAAAGATTAAAGACATACCAGGTAGCTAAAGTGCTGGTTCAGTTTTTCTATCTCCAACTGGTCTGGTGGGCAGCATGTATGCTGGATGAGCTGGAAAGCACACTGCTCAAGTGTTAGTGTTAGGTTCTCCTGGTTCATGCTGCCTTTTCACAGTGCTTTTGGTCACTAGTTGTGCTTTTGACCTAGAAGAGACACTGTTTTGGACTCAGAACCTCTGGAGCTGTAATCATCTTGGGTTTTTTCACTCTCTTAGGAGTAATGTTCTTAAAACCCCTTTCCTCTTCACAGGAAAGCTGGGAGGATTGATTTAACACCTCTAAATCAGTCAGACATAGGTTTTTGTAGTTACCATTTTTTACTGCTGGTATATGATGCAACTTACTTCAGTTCACAAAGTCATGCTTCATGCTTTCCTGTTGCTATTAGCTGTATATTTTATTTTAATGTGTTTTCTCAGGGTGAAGATGTCAGTATGGGCATCTGGATGGCAGCTGTAGGACCCAAGCGATATCAAGTAAGTCAGTCTGAATAAATTCTTTAATCTTATGGAAAGAGAACATGCCTGTTGTTCCAAGTAGCATAAAATAGGGGAAATGTTTTTTCTTTAAAAAAAAAAAAAAAATTGAAACAGGCATTGGATTAAAATGCAGGAAAACACTTGTTAAGATGTATTTAAAGAAAAAAAAAACACAAAAACTCGCACAAACCAACAACCCCCACCGACACCAGCAACCCCCATTCCCAACCCACAGATTCTTTGAGCAGGTCTAGCAGATCAGAGCGAGACATACACCTCTAGTTGGTGACCTCTGTGTGCAAGTTTGTTGCTAGAAACAATGAAAACCTGATTCTTGGAAGTAAAGGTTCTTGAATATTAAATTCTTTGTAGAAAAACGATGACTGAACTGATTCTCTCTCTAACAGGATAGTCTCTGGTTGTGTGAGAAGACATGTGAGAGTGGCATGCTGTCTTCCCCCCAGTACTCTCCACAGGAACTGAGAGCTCTCTGGAGATTAAAGGAACTGTGTGGTGATCCTTGTAGATGTGAGGAAAGATAATGGACTTGCCTTGGGAAACAGGGTAGTGTATAACAATCATGGAACAGTGTACATTTGGATTCATTCTTGGAACAAAAAAGAATATTAAGATATCTTTTCATGTTGGGTTATACTAAAGTATAACAATATTTGCACATCCCTTTTGATAATGACAAGTGGACTGATACAATTCATTTTCTATAGCATAGATGTTGATCTGACAAAAACCAAAATGTTTAAGATAAAAAAAAAATCTCCTTTTTATATAAAGTCAAAGACCTACTTGTAATAAATAAATGCACATAAGAATGCCAACTAGCCTGTCTTTTGTAAATTAAAGAACTACTGATTTAACTCAGTACCAGGATCTGGTGGAGAGCTGTGCTCGGCCCCAGGGCATCTGGAGCAGCAGGTTCTGTGGTGTCTGAGGGGCTGCCCTTATCTGTGCAGAGACTGGGACAGCTAGGGGATAGGATTTGCTTAGTTTGCTTATACCACTGTCATTTTTTATATTGTTTTTACCTAAGTTTGCTTATACCAAATCTTGTAGGACTGCAAACTTGGCCTGATTAGGAGAGATTTCTGATAGCTCCATGTGTTATTAGATATTAATCTGAGGGTACAGCACTAAAGTAAGATTGAATAACGGGGCACTGAAGAATGTAAAGTAAATAGCAATGCCTTGCAGTATGCTGAGAACTTATTTATACTGTGGTATGTTATGTTAACAGTGTAGGATAGTGTAAAGGTCTGTCGGATTTGACCTTAAATAGTCTAAGGCTGTGTAGATACTTCTACATTTACTGCTGTTTTACTATTGTTTGCTTTAAGGTCTTTGGAAGTAGGTGAAAACAAAAAGATCAAGTAGCCTCTTTCAGCACAGCACTAATTTCATCCTATTTTAAGCAAAGTGATCACAACTCAATCATGTACTCAGTTCAGGAAAACAAACTGTCACCCCTGGAGTGGGAAGGTAGTATAAAATCTTGGCAAAAAGATTACCTTGCATTTTATTTAAGTCGAAGCATTTAAGCACTATTTGGTATGTCTCAAGTATGACAAATCAGCTGAAAGCAAATGCTTTCATGGAGACGGATGGTTAAGTTCAGGAGCTGAAAGTGGTGTTGTGTAGCCCTCTGGTGCTACGTATGGAATTCACATTCTCCCATATGTGTGTTCAGGCACAGGCTGTCTGTACTGTCCGTGGGCAGACTGTAGCTCTTCTGCAGTTCCAGTGTTGGCTTTTCCTTCAGTCTCTCCAGAGAGTCCCTTCTTACCACCGCACTAACACACAGTCTCCATTTTCTATTGAGTAAAACTGCAAAGGCTTTAAGTCATTGTCTAGTTCAACTTCTTTTCCTTCCAGCTAGAATAAGAAAGGAAAAAAAACCTGATCAGACTTAAACTGAAATCTGTTTATGTAAACCAAATGTAGATCAGGCAGTTGCAGTCAGGGAGGATCTGTCATATTACAGGAATGAAATTACAGCACCAAGACTGCGCTCCTTAAGTGGAATCCATTTGATTAGGTAGTATTTTAAACACGCTATTGACCTTTAGCAGCATGCAGTATTTTATTGTTATTTTATTTTTAACTCACTTTAGAACTTTCGTAGGACAGTTTCAGTTCTGAACCAGGAATTTTAAGTAGGCGATACAGCAATCCCTTGACCCTCTGAATAGTCATAGACTCTGTCAAGGGGAAGGAAAGAAAAGTTATTAGAAAAATGCTGCTACCACTGAGCTGTAGCAAAGTACTGGTGTTTCAACTGTACTTGCTTATAGCAACAGCGAGAGGCCGTATTGCTGCTTCAGTTCTTACACTGCAATAAAGTATTTTGTACCTGAAACCGTAACTGCTACTATCAAACAGAAAACGGTTTAATCTCTGGGTATAGGACAGGATATGCTACTACGGTTTAAGCGCTTTGATCCCATACACCAAATTAAAGTGTTACGGCTTCATAATTTACCTTTTTTGAGTTTGTATTTACTACATGTTAAACTAAGTGACCTTTGGGACACGCCAGTCAGGTTCTGACTACCTGCATCTGACAACTGTTCCTTGACATTTTCTTTAGCAGGAATTGGCTTTTCCAGCACAAATAATAAAATTCATGTCACTGTGGAATTAGTGCCATTCTTAGAAATGGTATTTATTACATTAATTAGTCCCAAACAAATTGCCAGCAGAGTTGTAAAGTGGTTTATATTATGAAGTCAGTTACACAAAGGGATATTTTTTGTAATGGATCTTGAATGGGTAAATATTTGTTCCAGAGGTGATACCTGTGTTTGCAATAGATATACTCAATATTTTGGTTGAACTTTCACTTCTTTTGAAGCTTTATCTAAAGGCATAGCAATAGTGAGTTATTCCCGTAATACCACACACTGTACTTAGACAAATATTTTTCTATCAATCAGACATTTTTGTAAAAGCTGTATCTATCTGATTTTATGCAACTTGTGATAATAAATGTGATTTTTATTTTAGAATAAAGTTTGAGTAAGTCTTTTCTCTCAGATTCCATTCTGACACATCTTTCCAAAAACATCAGTTTCACTTAGAACAAAATCTGTTCATTCTAGTCTCACTGCAGGCACTAAAACTTCAGAAGACAAATTTGATACCAATCAGAATTAGAGTTCTAACTTAATACATTAAATACTAGACCTCAGTATGTAGAACTGCAGACTATATAGTTGGCTCTTAAAACTTCATGTTCTTACTGCTTGGTTAACACACCCACCAGATTTCATACCAGTTAATTAGCCTTTGGTTGCCTCAGACACATTAATCATGAAACCAGCAGAAAAGGCCACATAAGACAAGCATCAACCTTCAAGCTGGACTGAAAGTTAGTCCAAAGGTTAGAAAAATTACTTTTTCAAACAATTTTTACCTTTGTCATTTTTTATATGACAGAGGCTTCAGGGGAGAAGCTGCAGGAGCTACAAAGCCAGCAGCAGCTGCCATTCTTTAGTACACTTACGTGAAAAGGAGCTACAAATCAACTGCTTAAGCACAAGCCAAGACTTCTTACCTGGTAGCTTTTTCTCTATTGGCTTCTGCTCAGGTTTCTCAGGACATTTAATTGTCAGAGCTTAAGGAAGAACAGGAAGACATTAGTGAACGAACATTAAACCCTCCTCTTCTGTCAGGAGCACAGTCTTTCTAGTCTGTTATTATAAATTGTTTTCCCTAGCTCAGCCTGCTCTTTAAAAAAATTAGGATGTAGCCTGTATCTGAGTAGCTAAGATGGCATTTAGCCATTCTCTGACAAACTGAAAGTAATTTTTTAAAAATAATCAAGTGTTTATTCATCTTTGGTAAATAGGGAAAATATTTTAGAAGTGACTTCCTAATATTTAACGTGTTTGGGTTTTTTTTTTTTT
>NW_010449848.1:0-4816 GCF_000710305.1 Buceros rhinoceros silvestris | reverse complement strand
GCTCCTCTTACTGACAACTGCAGAGCTGCACATGCTCAGTATTTAGAAGATTAGACTATTATTCATGCTGGAAGTCATACTGGTAAAAGTGACCAGTCAAGGGCCATGGAGCACCAAAAAGCCGTGCAGTTCAGCAGTGGCAATCACGGGCAAAACTTCAATGCATCATGACTCCCAGCCCAAGAAGCCTCACCATTGGACATTTAAGTCTAATTTTTCTTTGTCTTTATTTAATCTTATACAGCTAGCTTATACAGCTAGTCTTTATTTAATCTCATACAGCTAGTTACAGTCCTTTGAACACAGGTATAGAGTACTATGTACACTGTGTATCTTCCTTCTCTGCCTGGTGTTCACATCCTTCAGGTATTCATATTTTTACTTTCCCCATCACTGTGTTGAATTCACCCAATCTCTGAAATTGCCTTTTTAGCTCTTCCTCAGTAAGGAATCATTTACCGACTGGTTTTTACTCTATTTTTCTCTCCAAGTAAGGATTCATAAAAGGTCACCTTTTTTGTTTATTGTGGGGTATTGGCTGTTTCAACATCCAAAGTAGTTGTGAAATAACATGCAACTTTCTGTCTTTATTTTCTTGCATTCAAGCGGACCATCCAAAGCAGGCAGGGATGAAACCAGTTATTATGTCATGAGTGCGAAGGACGACTGGCTGGGTGCTATTTCTTTATAGGCTTTGAAATACCATTCAACATCTTGGCATTTGAGCATTTTAACAGCATAACTGACCTTTTAAGAAAAACAGATTTCTGAAGTTTTGAGGAGTAGGAGGAGACTTGTATTATGACAAACTTCCGTGTAGAAGAGACAAGAGTGGTATTATTTTAGAGAATAGCAGAGCCCAAAAAGAATTAAATTACACACACAAAAAAAGAAACACAGATTCACTCATTCATAAGATTGGAACCAGGGCTTTTGTAATGAAAGCTAAGGCCTTATATTTAAAACTAATAAATGCAAATCATGGTTAATCTCATATAAGATTATCTCCTGGCATACACGGCCACAAAGTACAGCTCAGCAGGTAGAAAGGAGAAAGCAGAAGGTAGAGGAATGTAGATGCAGGTGCTAAGACACAAGATACCTTACACAGCGTTTAGTTCAGGAGGCTGTAGCGTGCAGCAAATTGAACTCAGATTCTCTAGCGGTCTGCTGGCCACAACAGACAACATTTCTTCCATGGGGCAGTTTGCTGCGTTCTTGTTTTTTTGCCTTACTTGCTTTGCATCCAAGCTTGTCATTCTTGAAACTTTGAAACAAATTCAGTTATTGTTTCCACAAAAAGAAAGGAGGGTAAAAATCAGAATATGGCCCTTTGTCAATAATTATTTCTTTTGCAATTTGAGTTACACATGAAAACATTCATCTTCTGTTTAGTAAAGGATTTCATCTGAGTGGAAAGACAAAAGAATGAGCTGTGACTATAGGAATTGGTCATTTCTAAACATTAATCTGTTATAAAGCAGTAAAAAATTAAATGAAGTCTACTTTATCTTCATAACAAGAAAACAAGATAACAGGTAAGAAGAAAAATTAATGAAAGACTGATTTTAAAACATGCAACACCAAATGCAAATAGTTTATTTCATTCTGCTGGGAGGCAATGATAATATCACATCTGATATTTTTTTAAAATAATAAAACAAACTAACCAAATAAAAATAAAAGCTAATTTGCAACAATTAGCCAAGAGATTCAATACTGAGGGTAGGGACGTAGAACTGTACAGACTTTCAGCATCATCTTTCGGATTTAATGCAGGGCTAAGGTCTTGAGTTCCTGATGGCTGAGTCTGTTTTTTCAGTCTCTCTGATTCACAGTATGTAAAATTACAGGTACAGCGAGGTTATCCAGACTGTACTTCAGATACTCATAGCTGATGGTCATAAAAAGAAGAAGGGTTAAGAGAGGGAGGAGTTAAGAGCCCCTACATCCACAGTATAGTCATCATCTCATTTTAAATGTAGAACTTACCACTAATGGGCCAATCTGTAAGCAAAAATAATTTAAGGCCAATTTATGCATGGTATTTGTTTTACAGTTTTTCACTATCATCAGATGATCAGACAGCTAAAGAATGTTCTTCCACACATCCAGCTAGTTAGTGTTTACTGTAGTTCTTTAAGACTTTGCAGAAGTTTGCTAACTGAGGAGACGGAATATCCCTTCAAATGGAGACACTATACTTGTGGCCGGTTTTGTATAATGCAGTTCCTGGAGGGACTCTCCTAGATGAAATATGACTGAAATACATAGAAAGTGTAACAGGTGTACTGAGAAACAGTAAAGCAGACCCTTACAGTGGTCACTTCTCAGTTTAGTAACTCACCAGGTTTACATTCTTTTCTCAAAATACCAGGAGTAATTAGGACATATGGACTGTCTGTCAGTTCTTTTCTGTCTTTTCCTCCTTTTTGGATTTTTAACCTTCTTTTCCTTAGAAAATTCAAAGCCATTTTCAGTTAAATAAGCATGAAAATGCTTCCAAAATGAGTAATTAATACAGCGCATGTGCATATATACATAAATTGTATTATTTTTACCATTTTCAGTTAAGCAACAGATGAACTTACTTCTTCTTTAAAAAAAGCACATAATACTCCATATGTTTCTACATGAAGAGAACAACACCCAAGCAATCCTAAATTCCACATTCATGTTTTCCTGCAGTCCTAAAATCATTCCCCAGTACAGTGGTGGAAACCAACTGCTGCAAGGTAACTTTCTATATCAAAAAGGTACAGCTTTAACATCTGGATGCTCATTCAGCTAGCTAGGAATTCTGAGATAACCTTAAAAAAATCATACTCTTTATCAGATGTAAATTACATCATTAGAAATAACTGACACACACAGGTGTAGCCCTGTTTTGTAATATTGGTTCCAATTTACTTTTTTATGGAGGACGAAAATCCTCATATTAGTTCATATTATAGAATGCTAATTTATTAAATAAAACTTCTTTCTGAACAACAAATCCAAAGGAAGTGTTATACAACTTCACAAGAAGTGGTAAATTATTTTTCTCCTTAAAATCTGGTCAGGGAAAAGAGAAAGAACTCAGATACAATTAGTTCCTGTGATAGTGGCTCTACTTATAGTTCTTCATGTAGAGCACAATATAAAGCCATCATCTATTGATGCAATGCATCTACTGTGTAAAAAGCTATGTAGGGAAGTAGGGAGGCTGATTCTCACCAGGTGTTAAAGGCTCAGAAGCTGGTGGAGCTCTGCCAATTTACTCCAGCTGAGAATCAGCTCCATGTAGATCTGCTCCAAACTAGTTAGCTATTTGTGTTTGTCTTGGAATATTGCCAAAGGGCTCACTTCAGTACCCAACTGTGTTTACATCTTTGAAACATCCTGAAATTGCTACTGTCTGTGACTATAGCCCAGACTACAGATAGAGCTGGTAGTCCTTTTGTTCAAGAAAAAACGGGGGGGGGGAAGCACAAAACAACAACAAAAAAGGCACTTTAGACTTCTAAATCAGCTCTGTCTCATAAAATTAAACTTTCAAGCAAATGTGAAAAATAAAGAGAAAACTGCTGTGGGGGACTGCAATTTTACTCTTGCGGTTTATGAAGTGCAGGCAAGTGAAGCCAATTCCCTGTAGTGAGATTACAGGTCTCCTCTTCTATAGGTCTTAAATTAAAAACCAGCTGAATCTAAAGTGTGCTAGTTTACTGGATCAGAAGATTCAATTATTTCTGCTAAGCAACTGATTGTGAACTACTTCCTTTTCACAATATACAACTAATAAGTACTGCCCAAGAAAGGACTTTTTTTCTTCCAAACTAATTAAACTAAAGCAATGTATTTTTCAACAGCTCTCAAATTTAACTAAAGTCAGGACCATTGCAACAAAACAAGTAAATGCAGATCCCTACTCACATACAGAAATACAAAGCTACATAATGTGTTCAGACATTACAAGAAACAGGACTTCTCCAAAAATGTTATGTGAATTCAGCATAATATCTGGTCTATATTTGGCACACATGCACACACAGGCAATGTAACATCCTGCACACTTGTATAGACCAAGTAGAGGAACACAACTGCAAAGTGGATGCAAAGTACCTTTGGCTTCAGTAACTGTTAAGCTCACTCCGCAGATACCACTAATATGCAAACATGTACAAGTAAGCAGCATGCAAAGGTGTTTGACTTACTGGTTTTCCTCTATTGTGACTAGTCTAGGATTGAAATGTTCTGGACTCCTCAGCCCTGGGCAATGTTGGGAAGAAATTTTATTTGAGAGAAAACATTTTCTGGAATGTTCGATAACAAGAAAAGAAAAAGTGAGATATTCTAAACTGCTGTGAGTTGAAAAAAATCTTGTGGGAAAAGGAAAAATAAAATTTCTGAAAAGCGCACAATAAAATTTATCACATTGGGCTGGCTGATTATATTTATGCTACAACAGCTGTAGTTCAGTTTAATTTTTCATTTGCTCACATACCTACTGCAGAGTTTAATTAGTTAATAACAACTATGTTCCTTTAACATGCTACAGAAAATTCACTTGGAGTCTCAGAAATTTTTATTTTCTTCCATACGCATTTTTTGACAGCAATGTTAATGATTCCTGCTAATTCATTTCACTCACTTGATCTGTACAGCAGAGTTCATTAAAAAGACCTCTCCTGAATTCAGTATGATTGTTCACATAAGCAATACCACCTGTATACCTAACATCTACTGACTGAGACTCACATTTCCAAGACGTGTTTGTCACATGAAATTAAACAATTTTAGCAAAGTGCCATTAGTAAAAAAAAAAAAAAAAAAAAAA